>NW_017307088.1:204913-247865 GCF_000935625.1 Nanorana parkeri
TACCAGACCGAACCTTTATATGCAGATGAAGTTAATCAGCAGCCAGACCTCGTATCACACGCCCGTCACACTGACCGTAATCATGGCTGAATGAGTATTTATGATGTGTACCCTATCTACATACAGTTTTTAATGGAAATACCCCTTCAGCATTAGACCTGGCTATGTAGTGATATGGTTGGTTCGCTCCCATGTCCTGTTGTTTTTACTGATAGGAAGTAATATGTCCATAAAACAAAGTGTCTGATGTGCCAGTGGGCTCCTTAAACTGGAGACTGTCAAAAAAGAGATTCAAACCTATCATAAAAGTTTGAATCTTATAAGTTAGAGGATGTTGGGGAAATATTTCTAATTTTTAGAACTTCTGATACTTGGATTTTTGTAATTGAAGAGTGAAAAACTAGCGACTTTCCATTATCATAACACCTGAAAGCACAATTAAGGACTCCACGCTTTAGCGTAGGCATATTGTATTTACACTACATGCTTGGGAATGTTCCCATTGCACAATAGCTGACTCTGTTACATGCTAATGGCGGCTTGACTGTGAAGCAGACTAATTCCAAGTGTCCACCATTTCACTAAAACCAGCATTTTGTACACGGTTTCATCGTGCTATGTATAGGCTATGGGCTGTGCTATTGCTAAAAGGTCAGTTATAGGTAAGGTCTAGTATGCTGAGCCACATGCGGACTCTTTATCCCACATAGGGACACCAGTGTAACTATTTTCTTACTATTGTACCCCGCTCTGTTCTTGCCCCGTCCCCTTTTGAGTATCACTCCTCCTGCTGAAATAGGAATCTTTCTTATCTCAGCAGTTGTGGAGAACTGGGAACTTGCAGGTATGTCAGTACTGGAGACCCAGGGAGAAACTCAAAAACACAAAGTATTGCAGCTCTGTAATCTTAACACATCATTACATTTATTTTATAATTGTAAACAGTGTCAGTACCTGCATTTGGTTTGGTGTGAGCCTTTTGCAGTACAGCAGAGCTCAAAGATGGGAAGGGAGAAGGACTCAGTCAGATGTGTTGCAATGCAAGGAAAATGCTAATAGGAGGAGAGAATAGGATGAAAGAGATGAACTCACTCCACTCTCTGGTGTCAGGGTGACTGTAGTGAAGCTTTATATATAACTTCCTGTTTTAAGGAAATTATCTTCTACTTCTGACCCTTCAGTGTAGTCAAGTTTTACCTTGACATGGATTTTATCTCGCAATCACCACTGCTGGTAAAGTGTTGTAACTGTCATGCTTTTGCTGGGTTTCTGTGGTTAGAACTGCATTGCATTGAACAGTCCAATCATTTCCAACCTACACACACCTGGGAGAGCCAATCAGTGAGCTGCTAAACCATCACATGTTGGTACATACTATATGTTGGGGGATTGCCACTGATGAAAGTTTAAACATGACTTTGATTACATTGCCTTAAAGTATGCATTCTCATAAACTAATAGGCCCATTCACACTATTGCGGTGCATTAGCGCGCACATAATAACAAGCACTCTGCTAAGGTAGCCAAGTTATGTAAATGAGCTGCCCAATGCACCAAAAAAGGTATTTCTCGCAATGCACGCCCATCGGCAAGGACCATTGGGGTGCCATTCAGATTGAATGACAATGCATCACACTAACGCATAAAACCGTGTGTGTAATTGCAACACAATAGTATGAATGGACCCTAAGACATCAATATTTATGTTATTTGTGTTATAATGAAAGAAATTGTTCTTTGTAGATTTTGAAAATATTTTTCTAGGTTCTGATAATTGTTTGTGGTTTTATAGATCAAGTTTTGATTATTTTAATAAAAATATTTAAACTTTGATTTTGTCCTGTGTTGAGTTTATTTTGAAATAGAATTGCTAAAGTTGGTAGTTTCTTTTCAGTTCTCTGCATCTCTTTGTTCAAATAGTTCTGTTTGCATGTTGAAGCCTTGAAGACCTGGGAGTAAAGAATGCCTCCTGGTAATCAAAAGACAGAGCAAATAAACCCTAAACAGATCAGATATATAGACATACATGAATATTGTGATGTTCCATAGATTCATAAAAAGTTCTGGTAGTGTCATAAAATTAGAATCCACATTAAGTCCCTCCTTTATATACACACTGAGTGGCCAGATTATTATGACCACCTGACGTTTGTAGGCAAATTAGCTATAATTTCGCACTGAAGTTGCTAGAGGGCCAGACCATTATAAATAGGGAAGCAGGTTGTTTACCACAACAGTAGAAGTGATTGTTTTCTGAAGATATGGGTAAACAATGCGATTTAACAGCTTTTGAACGTGGGATGATTGTTGGCGCTCGGAGCCATGGAGCGAGTATCAGCAAAATAGCAGAATTCGTTAAATGTTCAAGAGCAGCTGTTTCCTCTTTGTCTTTATTTGTTATGATATCATCATACTCAAATACAGGGCAACAGTTTTGATCCCAGCATGGTTCTTCTTCAAGCCCAATTGGTATCAGAAGTACAAACACTTTTCTCTATATCATTTTAAATACTGGAAATTGCTTTGCACAACCAATTCAATCATCTTCTACAAATCATGAATAAATCCTTTTGATATGCATTGAAGAGACCAAGCAGGATGATCCTCCCAATATTTAAACTTCACCTGCAACATTCAACACATACTGTACCCCAATGAACCTCTTGTGCTAACAACACACAATTTCCAGTATTTAGAACGAGATCAAGAAAAGTGTTTGTACTTCTGATCACAGTTTGTGGACTTGAAGAACCATGCTGGGTTCAAAACTGTTGCCTTGTATTTGATTGTTATGATGATATTGTGACAATATGATGCATATAAAAAAATGCTAGTTGCTTGGTGCACACTAAAAGAAATTCTTTGTTTACATCTTCCCTGTCTGCAGCAGGATGTAAACAATAGGGAGAAAAAGCCAGCCTGCTATTGGCTATTTCAAATTGCAATAGCAGGCTAGCTATTGTTCCTGCCCACTGAGCTGAGGAACGGACCTGAGAGAGACCTGAGAGGGGGGGGGCTTCAATGGCCAGCTTGCTATTGACTATTGCAATTTGCAATAGCCAATAGCAATCTGGCTATTGCTCCCGGCTCCTTACATTCACCTGTTGGAGAAACTACAAACCAGAAACTACAGTTATCCGACACCTACTGATCCCCGTGGTTGGCATATAACTGGGAGTTTACTGTATTTGGGAATTGTGGACTGATTCTTGTTCTTTGTAAAATATCTGGAGTGCGGTACATACATCTGATTGTGATCCCAAAGTGAGGGGAATTCACATCTTAGACAGTTGTCCCCGGGATTTCAGATTTCTCCGTATCTCTTGTTTTTGTGACAACTCTAACATTTTGAATTTCCCCTTACATAGTTACATAGTCAGGTTGAAAAAAGATACAAGTCCATCGAGATCAGAAAGAGATATGAAAAAAAAAAAAAAGCCTAAACAGAACGCCATGCCCACAATTACCCACTGCTGATCCAGAGGAAGGCAAAAAAAAAAACGGGGAAAAAAATCCTTCCTGATCCCATAAGGCAATTGGATATTCCCTGATCAACAATCTCTGATGCTTAATACATATATACTATCTTACTGGTAACAATGGTGACCAGCGTGAATAGAGGGGAAGCAAAGTCAGCAAAAGGTTTTGCCTAGAGATTCACTTTAAGGTCTATTCCCACCTATGGTTTTTGTTAGGGTTGCACCGATACTACAGTAGTATTGTTATCGGTACCGAGTATTTGGGCGATTTGGGCCCAAATCCCCTGATACCCAAATGCTCCAATACTTCCGGTATCAGGAAGCCGGGCAGTGAGTCATCATACGCTGCCCGGCTTCCTGATTGGCCGGGAAGCCGGCTTCATGCTCCCTTGTGACGAGAAAGCATGGAGCCAATCAGGAAGCCGGGCAGCGTGTAATTACTCGCTGCCCGGTTTCCTGATTGGTTGGGAATCTGGCCAATCAGGAAGCCGGGTGCCGTGTAACGACTCAGGCTTCATGCTCCCTCGTCACCTCATGACGAGGGAGGTTTTTTTTACCTTAATGCATTCTTTGCATTAGGGTAAAAAACACCCAGTACCCTTTTCTCCCCCATTCTTACCTGTCAGTGACGCTGGTCCCGAAGCAATCCTCCATTCCCCCAAACTTCCTGGTTGCGGGGGAGGATACTAATGGCAAAGGAGCCGTGGGCTCCTTCTGCTATTAAAAAGCTTTTAGGCGGAGAGAAGTGCGTTGCCTGCCACAGCGCTGTGTGTGTCTATGGAATAAAAAATAAATAAAAAAAAGAAAGGAGGCTTTAATAACACTTGTAGGGACTTGAATGTATGTTTAACATTGAATTCCTGAGTTTAGTGTCACTTTAAGATTCAAACATTTTATCAACTTTATCTAAGGCAAACAATGTGTGAATCTTGGGTGAAAACATTCATCATCAGATCCCTGATTGTCAGTCTTTAAGGTTTTACAGCTGAACCATCAGCTAGTCCCACAGACCTTCTATACCAATGTGTGGGTGCCACAAGGAACCCTGAACCGGGCACAGAGAGCTCCGCACACTCTACACTGAGTCCCCGCCCCGCCCATCACTACAGAGCTGTCAGCGGTATCCAGGAAGTGACGTGATACGCGTCCTTAGAGCAGCAAGATGGCGTCTAAAGGTGAGAAATAAAACAAAGCCACCAATGGATGATGTTTATTTCCATATTTCGGCTGGTGAAGTGAGACTCCCGCGGTAGCCGGCATATCGGGGTTAGCGGGGTGTTGGTATGTATGTGCGATCTCCGGCATGTAACAGGTGTGATCTGTGTCCCCCCCCCTGCAGGGAGAAGACGCGGAGTTGTATCCTTTGTGCCGAGATGAAGGAGCAGTTGGTGACACCGGATGACACGTGTATAGGGGGCACCTATGGGAGGTGGAGAACTACAAATCCCAGCATGTAGCCAGACAAACCCATTGTGTGGATTTGCAGGCTGGGGACCGCTATGGGAGGTGGGGAACTACAAATCCCAGCATGTAGCCAGACAAACCCATTGTGTGGATTTGCAGGCTGGGGACCGCTATGGGAGGTGGGGAACTACAAATCCCAGCATGTAGCCAGACAAACCCATTGTGTGGATTTGCAGGCTGGGGACCGCTATGGGAGGTGGGGAACTACAAATCCCAGCATGTAGCCAGACAAACCCATTGTGTGGATTTGCAGGCTGGGGACCGCTATGGGAGGTGGGGAACTACAAATCCCAGCATGTAGCCAGACAAACCCATTGTGTGGATTTGCAGGCTGGGGACCGCTATGGGAGGTGGGGAACTACAAATCCCAGCATGTAGCCAGACAAACCCATTGTGTGGATTTGCAGGCTGGGGACCGCTATGGGAGGTGGGGAACTACAAATCCCAGCATGTAGCCAGACAAACCCATTGTGTGGATTTGCAGGCTGGGGACCGCTATGGGAGGTGGGGAACTACAAATCCCAGCATGTAGCCAGACAAACCCATTGTGTGGATTTGCAGGCTGGGGACCGCTATGGGAGGTGGGGAACTACAAATCCCAGCATGTAGCCAGACAAACCCATTGTGTGGATTTGCAGGCTGGGGACCGCTATGGGAGGTGGGGAACTACAAATCCCAGCATGTAGCCAGACAAACCCATTGTGTGGATTTGCAGGCTGGGGACCGCTATGGGAGGTGGGGAACTACAAATCCCAGCATGTAGCCAGACAAACCCATTGTGTGGATTTGCAGGCTGGGGACCGCTATGGGAGGTGGGGAACTACAAATCCCAGCATGTAGCCAGACAAACCTATTGTGTGGATTTGCAGGCTGGGGTCAGCTATGGGAGATGGGGAACTGCAAATCCCAGCAAGTAGCCAGACAAACCTATTGTGTGGATTTCCAGCTTTAGATATTTTGTGCAGGATGATTCCTATGTAGGGGACCTGTGACAGAGGGAGGGGCTACCTTCTAGGTTTATGATATAGGAATGAGGGACACAGCATAGCAGTAAGTATGGAGTTGATGGACACAGCCATGCTACACCCGGGTATGTGGTACATGGAAAATTAAAGTGCGTATATAGAAATTTCTTTTTAGTTTTGGATAGAACAAGGAACCCATGTCAGTTTATTTTTTGCTGTGTGCATTAATTTTGGAAATTTCACTTCCTGTCCCAGAGACACAACAGGAAGTTAGAGGAAATCTCTTAAAGTAAGGGGATCCCCCACTTCTGGCCTGCGTCATTGGGCTTTTGTCGGCTTGAAGCAGATTTTGCATTGCCATATAAATAAATGAGAATGCAAAATCCTCTTAAAGGAGAACTATGGGGAGAGCGAAATACACTCATCCCCATAATTAGAGCCGAAGCTGTCATACGTCGGCTCTATAGATCGGGAAGTCAGTGATCAAATACCGTCGCTCACTCACTTTCCGATCATCTCCCTGCAGAGAGTAATGACTGTCAGTCACGGCTCCCTGCAGTGATTCCCTCCTCCCCTCTCCGATCCTTCAGCACTAACTGGAGGGACAGATGGGGGGCGGGGCGGGCACAGCTAGCTCTGGTTCTAGAGAGGCAGAGCCAGCTGTCAATCAGGCAGCCAGGTGGATCCTGAAAATATTGTCCTGGCCGCGCTTCCAGCATATAGTTGGCAATAGCCGCTATTTGCTGAGTTTTTGGTCACAGGAGGACATTAGTAAGTGTCCTCCTGTGACCCTAAAGAGAACTATGGCCAACAAAAAGTTTAGGGCCATAGTTCTCTTTTAAAGAGGAAGCAAACTACATACAAAGGTTGTCTGTGCGGAGTTTTCCCCATACTGTGTAAGTATGCTGAGTATATTTGTATACTATGACACGTTGTGGATGCTCCCACAGACATTCGTGGCCATTCACATGTAATAAGAGAGGCTGCGATCCCCCGCGGATGTTAGCTCCTGGATGGACTGCTGGGGGTGACGGGAATATTCCAGGGGCTGCAGGAACAAGGACACATCCACCCACGCAGGTCACTGCTATACATGTGAATGGGCCCTTACTGTGTTGAGTCAGACCTGGCTGATCATTGATTGTAGTTGATATACATACAGTATAACATTTCCAGCATTTGGTCTGTTCTTCATAGCTGTGGCAGCTTATGTAATCACTCTTAAATGCTCAGCATTGTAATGAGATTTCCTTTACAAGATTAGCTGTCCTCCACTCCTCTCGAAGTGCTCTTCTTCCTCAATGGATGGTACTGTGCCTCCTACTTCCTGATCGAAGCGCTCATATTTATATATAAAGGTGAGTAGATGTCACATTCAGTTTATTCTTGTGATGCTCAAACTGCTGAAACGGTTTGCTTTGTTGTAGTCCCTGGGTGCCCAATCTGCCACCTGCAAGGGGCACATAGAGGTCTTTGGCACTTATTGTGCTGCTCTCAGGTAGTTTGTGCTTTTCATACTTAAAGGAGAAGTATTGGGAGTGTAAAATGAATTCTTCCCATTGGATTGGCGAGAGACACTGCAAGTGTCACATGCCGGCTCTTTAGATCGAGAGCTGAGCGGCCATGAATCACTGATCGCTCAGCTCACTGCACCCCACGGGGATTCCCCCCTCCCCTCTGTGTATCTCCAGCACTCATTGGAAGGACAGACAGGAGGGGCAGGCACAGGTGGATCTGGTTCTAGAGAGGCAGAGCTAGCTGTCAATCAGGCATTGGGGGGATCCCAACAATATTGTCAGGATCCGAGTTTGGGTCACAGGAGGACATTAGTAAATATATTCCTTTGACCCAGAAAGGATTTAAGAAAAAAAGGAATTTATCAAAACTGGAGCAGACAGAATCTGAAGCAGTTGTCCATAGCAACCAATCAACTTCTCTTTTCAGTTTGTTCAGTAAAGCCGGGGGTAGCCAAACTCCGGCCCTCCAGCTGTGGTGAAACTACAAATCCCACAATGCATCTCTCTCCGGGAGTCATGTCTGAGAGAATCTTGCAATGCTTCATGGGATTTGTAGTTCAACCACAGCTGGAGGGCTGGAGTTTGGCTCCCCCTGAATTAAGCTTTGAGAATAGGACAGTGTCAGCACCAATTCAGAGATGATTTGAGGGTCTACAGTGATACACAAATAGGATATATTTTTTGTTACTATTTAAGGAACTTGAATGCAGTTTTAAGATTTAAAAGAGAACTATGGGGTCAGTGTTTTTCCCCATAGTTCTCCTTAGGGTAACGGGAGGACACAAACTACCGTTCCTCCCGTCACCCTAAGCTCAGTATATGGCGGTATACTGAGACGCCGCAGCTGAAGCGGATCCCGACAATTATGTCAGGATCTGCCCAGCTGTGTGAGTGACAGCTGGCTCTGCCTATCTAGAGGCAGAGTCAGCTGTATCCGCCCCCTCCCCCGTCCGTTCCGCCAGTCAGCGCTGGAGGATCGGAGGGGGGAATCCAGCCCCTCCCCTGTCACGGCAGAGAGCCGTGACAGGATCGAGAAGTGAGCGAACGCCGGTATGTGTTCGCTCACCTCCCGATCTACTGAGCCGACCTGTGACAGTCTCACTGTCACAGGTCGGCTAAAACTATGAGGATGAGTGAAAAGCACTCGCCTCATAGTTCTCCTTTTTAACTCCGGAGTTTAGTGTCCCTTTAACGGTCTTTCATCACCCCTTTGACACCTGTGTATTAATAAAATACAGTTCTGGACTCTGGATATGTTTTTTTGCGCTCATTCTGCTTCCCTGACACTTGGGTAATAGTTCAGTGATAAAAAGCAGGTAACAAATACAGCAAGGTTTGATGGAGTTGACAATTGGCTCTTCTTTTTCCACCCAGGACTTATATTACCTTACCCCACCTCTAACCTCGTACTGGAAGTGGTGATCCTTTTTCTCTATCTTGGAATTGAAGTCACGCGATTATTTCTTGGTGAGTAGCTGAACCATTAGGAGTGTTTCAAACTATATATTTTCCTTCTGCAGATACCTTATTGGAGACCTTTAAACCTTTCCACGTGTGCTTCCATGTAGTATGTCTTACAATGATCATATGAACATACATAGAGGGGGATTTATCAAACCTGGAGCAGTTGACCACAGCAACAAATCATCTTCTCTCTTTCATTTTCAAAGCTTCGCCTAATAAACTGAAGAGAGAAGCTGATTGGTTGCCATGGGCTTATCACCCGCCCCCTCCCCCATCCGTTCCTCCACTCATCGCTGGAGGATTGGAGCGGGGTGGGGGGGAATCTCTGCAGGGAGTGGTGACCGACCGTCACCGCTCTCTGCAGGGAGATGATCGGGAAGTGAGCGAGCGACGATATGTGTTCACTCCCCGATCTATAGAGCCGACCTGTGACCGTTTCATTGTCACACGTCGGCTCAAACTATGAGGATGAATGATTTTCACTCGCCTCATAGTTCTCCTTTTAGAGAGTCCCTATCGCTAGACCAGTGTTTATAGGAAACGTTCAGATATAAGGCATCCTTGATGATTCGTGTGTATTTGATGTTGGATAGGGAAGGTCACCAGGGAAGCTGCAGAATTGTACATTAGAAATAATTAATGATTTTCCCAACCAGACATTCATTAAAATGTAATTGTATAGCTGAAAACGGTGACCTGGATCCGTCCAGGACATTGTACCCGGTGAGCCGTGTAAGTTATTATTAATTCATTGTACTCTCACAAAGAGGAACCTACACTGATGACACCAAAAAAGAGAACTAAAGCCAAACCTTTTTTTTTTGCTCTAGTTCTGTTTTGGGTCACAGGAGTTTATTTACTGATGTATTGTATATAGGGCTACTGCCCGCTATATGCTGACAGCACAGAGCCGCGTTGCAGCCAGGACGAATCCCAGCAATATTGTCGGGATCCACCCGCTGCCTGATTGACAGCTGGCTCTTCCTCTCTAGAGCCAGAACCGGCTGTGCCCACCCCTCCCCTGTCTGTCCCTCAGATAAACGCAGGAGGAACAAAGTGAGGGGATGGGGGAATCCCTGCAGGGAGAAGCCTTGAACAATATAGATTGACTTTAAAGGAGAAGTATTGGGAGAGTAAATGTACTCTTCCCAATAACAGAACTAGGGATGCACCGATACCACTTTTTTAAGACCGAGTACGAGTACCGATACTTTTGATCAAGTACTCGCAGATACTTTTTCTTAAAGGGACAGGTCACATTTTTTCTAAAGCAATACAAACTAATGCTTTAAGGTCACTTTCTTAATATTATGATTCATGAGATGACGAGGGAGCATGTCGCCGGCTTCCCGGCCAATCAGAATGCCAGACGCTGCATCATTACACGGCGCCCGACTTCCGTATTTGCTAGCTTCCTGACCAATCGGGAAGCCGGGCAGCGCGTCATTGCACGCTACCCAGCTTCCTGATTGGCCGGGAAGTCGGCTCCATGCTCTCTCATCACAAAGTGACGAGAGAGCATGGAGCCGTTTCCTGGCCAATCAGGAAACCGGGCAGCGTGTAATGATGCCCTGCCCGGCTTCCTGATACAGGAAGTACTCGTGCTATGGATCGGAGCATTTGGGCGAGTACCAAATACTCGGTATCGGCATCGGTGCATCCCTACTTAGAACCAGCGTGTACCACTGGAGGTGTCGCATGCCAGGTCTTTACATCAAGAGCTGAGCGATCACAAATCTCGATCTATGGAGCGGGCATGTGACACCTCCAGTGTCGCACGGTGGTTCTAAAGTCAATCCATATTCTTCAAGTTTTTATAAATCTATTTGTGGATGTGATCAGTTTAATGTACATAATTCTATCAGAATGTGTCAATAAAATGTTTCTCTTTATAACTTAGTAAAGAATATACATCGCAGATCTATTTTTGCCTATATTAATGCAATGCTGCCACTTTTTTTTCACACAGTGGTTGTACTTTCTTCTTCTGTCAGTTGGAGCTCTATCATTGGGCTTTCAGTGAAAAATGATATATGTTCCAATGGAGCTGTTGTGCTGTTAGTTTTAATTCAGCCGCTGGTTATAAAGCATGCTGGCTGTAACTAAAACTATTCATGAAATGGGATCGTAAGTATGTGGCAGGATGAGTTAAACAATTGACCTAAAAGTTTAGCTGTCTATGCACTTAGACTTCTTTCATTCAGCCTGTGCGGTGGACGAATCTCCCCTTCCGGGTTATTGTGTTCTGATAGTCAGTGCCTGTAGCTATCAGAATACCGAAACAATGACTTCAGTTGATTGGGTTTCATCTGGCTTCTTCAACAAAAGTTGCCTGAACTGCAGGACTGAAGGGCAAAAAAAACACTGTATGGTCTACTCGGTACAAGTACATGTACAGATACATTGAGCTCCAAGACTACACTAGAGAAAAATTCAAAAGTTAGGAGGCAGCTGTGATTTGTAAGGAGCACACGGAGCTCCTGGGATTTGTACACCTCTGTTTTAATGTATGATTTTTTTTAAACATATCTCTCTCTCTATCTATCTATCTATCTATCTATCTATCTATCTATCTATATATATATATAAAAAATGCCAAGTATGGGCACTGGTATCTGAACATCCCTAGTCTACATACATGGCAGGGGCACTTCACATGGTGTTGGATATTATTTTTGTTTTTCTTCAAATATTTAAGCAGATGATGATTTCATTTCTCTTCATTTTTTGTTTGCCAGGATGTCGTGGGAACCAGTGTGAGCGGAAGCTCCCTCTTGTGGTCAGTGTGGGTCTAATCATTCCAGCCGGATTGCTTGCCCTGTATTTCCTGTTTCTTCAGACGTATGCACTGCGGCTTGAGACCGTGCTCAGCTGTGTTCTTCTGCTGTTCTATGCTTTAGAAGCCATACTGAGCTGTGCTGCACTTATAACATTCTGCAGGTAACATCAGCTAACGTGACGCCGTCTCTCACTTAGACCTATCAGCTTTGCAGCGTTTTGTGTTTTTATATCTTTAGATGGGGGTCTCCTTTAAAACTTTTTTTTGGCTATAATTCTCTTTTGTGTCTCGGAGTAAATGTACTAAAGTACTCCTGTGACCCAAACTCAGCATAGAGCAAGCTAATATCTGCTATATGCTGACAGCACTGAGGCGCGCTGCAGCTGAGAAAGATCCGGACTGTTTTGTCGGGATCCACCACGGTGCTTGATTGACAGCTGGCTCTTCTTCTCTACAGCCAGAGCCGTTGTGCCCACCCCCTGCAGTCACCACTGTCTGTGGGAGAAACCGTAAGCTGAGCTATCAGCGTTTTGTAATCACTCAGCACTCAATCTATAGAGCCGGAGTATGACACCTGCAGTGTCGCATGCCAGCTCAAACTATTGGGAAGAGTACATTTTACTCTCCTGATACTTCTATAAATATCAGCTTTGGGGGAACTTTAAAGTATACTCTTTATGAGAAAAGTATCAAAGATGCCACAAATAAGAAAGTGTAGGATGTAAGATGTGGCATCATGCTGTCTGTTAATAGTGTCACGTAATAATTATGATCTAGGCGCATTTTGGTTAATGCTGATTGAATAATGTGGATTCAATATTGGTATGTTTGAAACACAGCAAACGTCAGGAATATCTCTATGCACTAAAAAATATAATCACTATGGGCTCTAATTTTCCTTTCTCTACTCAAAGGGTTTATTTTCCCAACTGTCTTTGTTGCTGATGGAGAGATTCCCCTCACCTCCAGCCCCTGTCAGAGCGGGGAGTCTCCCAAAGGTGACCCAGACAGCAATAAAAACCTAATAGAAGTCCTAATCGTTTCCATTCTATCTTTAAAAGAGAACTAAAGTCAAACCTTTTTTGGCATTACTTCTCTTTTGGGTCACAGGTGAACATTTACTAATGTACTCCTGTGACCCAAACTCCGCCTATAGCGGTCAGAAGCCCGCTATATGCTGACAGTGCAGAGCCATGCTGCAGCTGGGAAGGATCCCAACAATATTGTCACCCAGATGCCTGATTGACAGCTGGCTCCGCCTCTCCAAAGACAGAACCAGCTGTGCTGCCCCCTCCCGTGTCTGACCCTCCAATGAGAGCTGGAGAAACAGAGATGAGACGGGGGGAATCCCTGCGGGAAGAAATGACTGTCAGTCACCGCTCTCTGCAGGTTGAAGACCGTGAGCACGATCACTCAGCTCTTGGTATAGAGCCGGTGTTTGACAGCTGCAGTGTCCTATGCTGGCTTGAGAAGCGTATATTTTACTCTCCCAATACCTCTCCTTTAACTAAAGACAATAAACAATGTAAAGTTTTGGCTAGAGTTTCCAATTTTTTGTCCAAATAAAATAACAGATTGTTTTTCCCATCCATGCAGGGAACCATCATATTAAGTATTACGAGACCTACACCAGGATGACTCTACTGGACTCCTGAATGTTCTATCTTTGTTTGCTGTGCAAATCACCGAAGCCGTGGGCTTCCATCTAGGCCACCATTCAGTGTTAAGTGTTTCCTCACTGCTGGAAAAGACTTTTGCTCGATGTAGTCACTGAATGCAGCCTCTCTGTTTATTGGGGAAGGAAGGGGGGGGGGGGCAGTGTGTTTGTGCAGTTGATTATGTGATTATTCCATTGTGAGAGTTGACGGAAATTAAACAAATTTGTTTTTAGAAATGTGGGTTTTCCTCATAATTCATAATAATTCAGCAAACATCTCAAACACACAGAAAGAAAATCTATTTTTAATGAACGGTAGGCTCCTTTACTACCTTTAAAAGAGACTTAATGAGTCGTTCGCTTGCTCTGCAACACCACCATTCTGAGAACTTATTCTCTGATTGGACAAGGTGGAGAGGAATGGTAGATGTCCACTTCATCCAATCACAGAACATCTTGTATTCATTGGAGAAATGACAAGGTTTTCATTAAATGGAGGCAGTGCAGATCAAGCGACTCCCTGCGATCAGTGTGCAGAGGGGAAGGCACTGGAGATGGAAGATCACGGCTATCACTGTATGTATCGCTGATTACTACAGCCACTTTCAGCATCCCCATTGGCCCTCCGGATATCAGATAAGAGTATTTGCTTTGAGCCAAGCTGGACAAATGTACGTTTCCTTTAAAAGATCATTCCTGGAGTTCAGCTTTTAAATACCTCAAAATCTAAACATAAGAATACAATGTGATATATTTTGCAGCTTCCCAGTCCCAGATGTGGTGGTTGCATTTCATTTTTTACACTCAGTATATTTTAACATATACAGAAAATACATGTTTATCTTTCAAGAAATACAGGGGGGGGGAGATCTGTGCAGTTCTGTGAGATTTGATGGTTGTGGAACCAGCTGCCTGATGGCTCTTTCAACTTCGTCCCACAAATGCTCAATATAAATTTGCCTACAAATGTCAGGTGGTCATAATGATCTGGCCACTCAGTGTATAAGGACTGGTAAGCTGCAATATACAGTATTACATTTTTGGGTTTAGATATGCTTTAACTAACATTGTGCCTTTGCTACCTAAAAGGAAGTATCTAGAAGATAACTGTATTCTCAGAGAAAGTACAGCTATCCTTTTAACCTTCACCTTCCCCTTAAGAGCTTTAACCCACTCTATCCCATCCTAGTTCCTTATGTACCAAAACCTGATGGTTGAGGCCTGCCTTCACAGCCTCCTGCCAAAATATTCTTCCAGCGGAGCCTCCCCTCAATGTCTCAAACATACACCTAGCACAACAATTCAATTTCTTTCCATGGATGCCGTGCCGTTCCAGGTACAAACTAAGTGTACATTCCTAGCAGTAAAACAGCTCTGCATCTGAACAACAAAGAATCCCTTTCTGTGACACAATCCATGGAAGATGATACCACTAGAAAAGCTGACCAAGATACTGGATCGTGGTGGACAAAATTAATATGGAATTCAGGAGCCAGTCTGACTATTCCAGGAGAGCCAGCGGGATCTTTTTTTTAGGAGCCAGTTACAATGACAACTAGAGAAAACCTCAAACGTTAGAAACCATCTGTAACTTTTAAGGAGCATTGGTGACCTAGCTCCTGGGATTTGACCGGCCCTACAGTAGATAATTGGATTGCTATGTAGCAAGTGAGGTCCAACATGAATAAATGTAACGTTATGCATTTAACAGCTAAAATGATACAATCCGGGGAAAGTTTAAGTTGGCCGAATTAATGATGGAGTATCAAGGTACCTATTGAGGTCATAGACCAAATAACAGCGTGCAATGCCAGTATCTACTTCATAGATCTAGGCCCTCATCTTTTTTTGAGTAATCACCTAAGGGGATGTGGTACTCTTTACTGCTCTTGTTTTGGTCCCCAAACTTTAGTATCCAATGATGACATATTAATGACAACAAGATAAATGGCCCCATTAAATCTAGGGTCTGCAGCTGTCTTGGGTGTGTTTGGTCCTGTCCTCTTACTGTAGTGTTAAACCAAACATGTGCTTTCCCTGTGCACATGCAAAGAAAAGTGAAAGACTTGTTCTAAAACAGAACTAAAGCATCATCATGGTGGTGGGTGGGCTTTAGTCATTTGTGAAAGCATGCACAACGTAATTTAACCTTAGGCCTGGTTCACACCTAGGCGTATTGCATATGCGCGTCTGTCGCGCGACAAACGCGCGTTTCCGAGGGCTACTTGGCTGTATCCCAATGGAAACGCGCAACAAATACGGCCCAAAGTAGTACATGTACCTTTTCAGGCGTGGGCCGTTTTGTAGCACGTTAGGGACGGGCTGAAATACGCCAAGGTGTGAACCAGACCCATTGAATACAATGGGATTTAGATGTTTGAGCATTTTGTAGAGCGTTCGTCGAGCGTAGAACGCGCTACAAAACGTTCAGGTGTGAACGAGGCCTTATGGCAGACATCCCTGACAAAGAGATTCTCCAGCGCCGTGATGGCTGCCATCTTCTTTGCCACCTCATCACCCCTGCTGACATGTTCACCTAGGCTTCCTCTATGTTTGGCATCCTCAGCCATCTGGGATGATGTAAGTTTCATGCATGGACACAGGAATTGAGTCATCCCGACACCAAGGCGTGCTGAGAATGTACTCTGAGCTGCACATGCATGGCTTGGTGTACATTCATTAGCATTGCTGGAAGGTAGAAGAGCAGCTTTTATGGCAGAAGAGACATACAGAATAAATAAATGCCTACCTGCCGGCAATGTTTTTAAAGGAGGTGTAAAGTCCCAGCATATACTATCCTGTTATAACATCAGCATTGTAATAGGAATACACACTGGAGTTGTTTTTGATAATACAATCAAAGCTTACATGAAATCCCTTTTATGTAGTGACCACTGCCTTCTGTCTGTCCATCACTTTCAACAACTTCCTGTATTCCCAGTGTGCTGTGTGTCACTTTCCCTGCTGCTTGATGTGATACACTTTGATTTCCCAAGACTACATACCCCATCATGCATTGCTTCCAGGAAGCAATGATGATGTTACATTGTGGGAAGTTCAGACACTGAGTTGTAGTTCAGACGCCTGGGTTAGTTAGAGTGGTGACACAAGGAAGTGGAATCCTATGAGAATCTTCAATAACTAACTTCTAGATCAATATGGCTATTAGGAATGAAATCGAACTTACAGAAATTCAATACAGAAATCTGTCCGTAGAGGTCCAAAAAAAAACAACTGAAAAGTTTTGTTTTGGCAGACCTGAATGTGACAGACCAGATGTAAATGGACATGCTTGCTTACTTCCGAATGCCCATAGGCCTAACATGGGTCCATTTGGTTCAGTTTTTTCTTCATTGCAAGACATAGGTAAAAACTGAACGGACATGGATGTCACACGAGTGACATTCATTCCATACTGCTCCAATCATCTGTGCATGGATTCCCTACTGATCGAAACAGATGCTGCCTGTGTGAAAGGGCCCCTTTGGTCTTACTGGCCCACCTTAGTACTTCCTTCTCCTCTACAATAGCTCACACAGTAAATTATTAATTAAAACTTTCCATTTTCATTACATACCTTATTTTTAGACCCAGTGATATATATGTTGGCAGTCCAT
Source organism: Nanorana parkeri (assembly GCF_000935625.1). NCBI lineage: Eukaryota > Metazoa > Chordata > Amphibia > Anura > Dicroglossidae > Nanorana > Nanorana parkeri. Next base: position 221,856 of record NW_017307088.1, read on the forward strand.
TCCAATTCTAAATATCAAGACACACCAGCTTTGGTCTATATTGTTCATTTATTACCCATTGACATAACTATATTATAGTAAAGTACTTCAGGCCTTTAGCATTCCTTGTAACAAATACTGTTTTTTTTTTCTGCTGCTCTCTGCAGTTGAAACTTCTGTGGCAGTAGAGACTCTGTAATACATCAGGGTAGTATTGTTACACTTTATTTCCTGATAAAAAAAAATACAATGTAATTTGTCAGTAGAAAACAGTATAAGAGTCATAAAAAGAAACAAAATCAGACTGGGTGGCTCCTTTATGTTTTCATGCACTTTATTAAACATACATGTCATAAGAACATGCAATTCACCTACAGGGGTCATCTGTTACTAAAGAGGAATACTTGTCCCAGTTGGTAAAAGGTTACATACAGATACATTGTTCAGCATAACGGACAGTGAGCGATTATGCGTGCGTGTGTATATGTGTATATATATATATATACAGCCAATATTTTTTGCACACCAATATACCACTAGAGCACACTTGTGCATGCCCTACATTTCCATGGGTTGAGGTACATTACAACCTATTCATTTTTAATGTGATGCCTAACACAATGTGCTTTAACACATGAAAACACGTGCGCTGTGGTGCATTGTGATCATGTGTGAATGGGCCCAAATTGTGACCGATATTATACAGCTTCACTAGTCAATATGACAGATATTATATGGTGACAGTTGGCGACAGCTTATATACAATGACACTGGTCAGCATGATGGTCATGAAGCTTCTGTACAGTGACCCTAGTCAGTGAGGCAATGGATGAATTTTTATATAATGGCAAGTTATCCTTTTAGTGTTCTCATGACAGTGTGAAAACAAGAATTTGATCATTTTAAACTTTACACTTTAAAATACACAGAATCCTCCATCCCTGGGTGAAAACATGATGATGTTTATATTCCCTTTGCAGCATATGGACTTAAAAACTGACAGGTATACTGTACTGTATAAGTGAAAGGTCTGAGTCTATATAGTCTATACTATAGATAATCCAATGTATGCAATGACTGGGAATCAATGCCTCGTGTCACCTTTTCATATCCAATTCAGGCGGCATTTCAGGCGAGGTTATATCTGGTCCCATACGCTGTGGAAATAAGTAAAAACATGAGTAAACCATTATTGTAGAATGAAGCCTTCCTGTTCTTTAGCTCATATTGAATTAGTTAGTAACTAAAGAATGGCCCAAACACAAGAGGTGTCAAAGGTGAACTCCAGGAGGATTAAAGAAAAGCAAATCTTTTAGTTTCCACCCTTGGACAGCAGCATTGTCAACCTGTTGACTAATACTAGAATTACATACATTGAGTATTACATTGGAGTAGTACATAGTATTGGAGTGTTAGATGTATTAGCAGATTTAGATGTACTTACTATGTTTTGTTCCTCTAAAACCATGCAATCACACACTCAATTTTGACACTGCACTCCAACACCTGCTGGGACTTGCTTATTGAAGCAGTGTTCACATTCTGGACAACTAAGGATTAACTGCATTCTGCTGATTTACACCCCACTTCAGTTGTTTACTGATTGAAATCTTGATTATTACCATTGGAATACACATTATTAGAAAGTCTCAGTCCTGCTCAATGTCATTAACACTTCAACATCTGACAACGATTATTATTGCATTTACATCTGGAGCTGTTTGATTTAACCGATGCCATATGATCCAAATCACGGTGGCATCATCTGACACAACTACATACAGCTTTCCCTTTGTGTCACAGACTTTACTTGCGTTCATTGTAAAAAAACATTGTACAATGAACTGCAGAGGGCCAGCTGTATGTACCGGCGGCTGTGCGTGTGCGGGGATCTTCTGAATGAAACAGGTAATTGGCAATGACCGATAGCCTGGCGGAGGCGGAGCCGATACCCGTCTCTGCAGGCACCCTCTCCTGTGACCCCTCCACTGGCCGCCAAGGACACAGATGAAGAGGTGCTGCAGCCTGCATATGTTAGGTGAGGTTGGGGGAGTCTGTGGGTAATGACTGGCTTGGGGGGGAAAGGGGGGATTGGGGGACTCAGTATGTGATCTGGGCTGGCTGGATCAGGCAGACGCGGCCCTCTAATCAGGCATGTTAGAGAGCCGCATCTGTAGCGGTGCAGGTGGCAGAGAAACGGCGGAGGGAGGGGGCCACTGCACCTGCGGCCAGGGGCTTCATTTAGTGGGGAGGGAGTTTGGTGAGGGGGCCTCCAGCATCTGCTGCAGGCAAACTAGCTGGTGCGGCCACAGGAGAGCCTCCACTACCAACCAGAGCCCCCACTGACCACCAGGGTAAGGTGACCAGTTTTTGAAAGGGCTCATTCACACTGGAATCGGCTGGCACGTACAGCTCTGTGCTGCGTGCATGGCCGTATGGGGCAGCTCCCAGGAAGGACATGTGCTGCGTATGATTACTACACAGCCCCTGTTCTTCTCTATAGGACTACACGGCCGTAAGCCACCCTGCGCTCACCTGTCCTGCACATCGGTGCAGGTGAGCGTACTCGTATGCTCGTACGGAGGTGCAGGGCGGGTGAGCGTAGGGGGGCGTACGGCCATGTACTCCCATAGTGAAGGACAGGGGCTGTGTACTAATCACACGCAGCACCTGTCCTTCCCGGGAACTGCCCGATACGGCTGTGCACACAGCGCGGAGCTGTACGTACCGGCCGATTACAGTGTGAATGGGCCCTACATATTCTTGGGAACATAAAATAAAACTTTTTTTTTTCTCTAATACTCACCTGATCCCTGGATCCACTGACAAGTGCGGCCTCCCGTCTCCCACGCTGTCAGAAGCTGCATATAGAGTGTGCTGGTTACTACTTAAACCAGCGTGCGCTGTGTGTAGCTTCTGAGAAGATACACTATTAGCGTTGCGGGAGCTATGCAAAATGCGCAGTCGGCTTCCTCGCTATGCTCGAATAGCACTTCTGTTATAAGAATACAAACTGCTTATGATCTTTGTGATAATAAAGTTATTTGTGGTTAAACATATTCTGTCTCTCTGTCATGTAAAAATCTGTAATATGGAATGATAAATGTGTCACTGTTTTAAACAAGGTTAGGACTGTATGATACGGTAAATAAAATTTTTAAAAAAAGCAAAACTTTATTTTCTGGCAGTGCCCCTCCCGAGAATAGACTCTGGATCCGCCCCTGCACCATACTCTGAGTTGATTAAGGTTGATTCTCAGTGATTAGACTTTTTCTTATGCTATTAATTACCCCCAAGCTGACAGAAATGGCTTGCAAAACACCTCACCATTAAAACCAAAGTACCATACTTACAAGATATGCTGTATGACCTACTTAAAATTCATACCACACATGCTCAGTCTAGTTACATGTAAGTCACCAAATCCACAAAGGATGACGCCACATTGTGTGACATTCATTTCTATACCTCAGTTAGTTGCACCAACCTTCATCCCCTCATTCTTCCATATGTTCTATACTCTGTCTATTTTATTACTTCCCTTCTGTTATACATCATTTCAAGGAAGCAATAGATAACAGCTCTACAATCTAATTAATACATTTAATAAGATGGATGGGAATGGGCATATTTATGGGGTCACTAGCCAGTGATGCCTTTTAAGTTACATGCATTGACATATACAATATACTACTCTTGTTCCAATTAGTTACTTTTAATTATTAATTTTATGATGATTGTAAATATAAACTATGTTTTGAAGTAATAAAACAACAACTTTCACCCAAGATTCAAACATTTTTACATAGATAAATAAGTCCCTAAATCCTCAGGTTTGGATAAAATCAGAGGCACCATGGAGACTAACGTTAAAGAGGAAAAGCAACTAAAAGCACGCTAACTGCAAGGTGGAGAAAAGGGTAACATACTCACCATAAGTCTGACAAAGAGCTTCTCCCAGTTCTTGTAATGTTGTGATTCGGAGTCTCTGTGTAACTGATGAGACAACAAGTAGGTGAATCAGTGTATCTGAAGTCTAACGCTCACATTGCTGCACACGTCTGATCAATGCTCAACAGAGAACTGCTGATAAAGAGAACATTTGATTATAAATATGTTGGGTGAAATTCTATTTCTATGTCTCAGCTGTTTTTTTGTTTTATAGAAGCGCCTTATTTTGCATGCCTTGATGCAAATATGTTCACTCCCCTCTCCAGCATTATATACTCACCTTTCCTTTGATCCCCCAACACTCTGTTCGGCCACTGGGAACGGAAAATATTCTGTTCAAGGACTCGCACCTTCCTCTTATGTAACAGCACTGCTGTTCAGCGATTGTCCCAGAGCTGTCACATGGGGCCAGGATCCAAGTAGAAGTAAGAGCAAGGCCCTGAACCTAAATCTTTAGCTCCTAAAAGGAAAAAGTCTCTAATGAGTAAGGCTCATATTGTTAAAGTTTGGCAGCTCTCAGGCAGAGGTCTTCTCACTAAACATTCAGCATAAAAAATCCACTGTGGCAGTACCTGGCAATGCCACGGTGTAGTTGCCAACTTTGGCACCCAGAACTCTCAGCCAGAGGGGCTGAGAGGGTCCAGAATGTAAACCATTTTGTAAGGAAGAACCTGGTTTTTCAGATTCTTCCAGGTTTTGCTAGTTGTAGCTGGGATCTGGAGCTCTGGAGATTTCAACCCACCCAGAGCTCTAAGAAATGGCCACAGAGGCGCCAGGCGGCCGACACAACTCGTCCTCGGGGCAGCTACTCTCCTCACCACTGGCCATCCGACATGACAGCGCTCTCTCATCCGCAACCCCCCACCCTCACTTCAGCGCTGTTCCCGGATCCCCGCTGCCTGTATGGGCTGAGGAAGCGGGGTTCCGAGGAGAAACTGTGGGTGCAGGGGGGCGCAGGAGGGAGCGCTGCCTGTTGTCAGGATGGGCGAGAGGTGAGGGGGAGGGAAGCCGCGCCCGCAGCTGTCAGGATGGTCGAGCGGGGAGGAGATTAGAGCCGCTGTAATCCTGTCAGTTTCAGGATGGCAGCGGCTCTGTGCGTGGCAGAGCGGGGGTTCGGTAAATATCAGTGAAACACGCATATTATTAGACAAGTGCAAAGACTAAAAATTAATTTCAGATGAAATGAACAAAAACTAAAAACGTTACATTCATTTCATCAAACAAAACACATTTTTATGCTATTTTGGATTCAGCCGCGGCATGTTCTGGAGGCAGGGCGCATGACATCATATAACACCGCACGTGTTGGGCGCCTCCATCTTGGTGCATATCTAGGTATACACCAAGATGGTGGGGCCAATATCGGCGTGTGACGTCACCTGACGCCACGCATGCATGGCGTCATGTAACGTCATGCTCCCCGCCTCCAAGATGGTGGCACGCATTCACAGAACACGCCGGTGGCCAACATGGCCGACGCACATTCTCAAACACATTATTATGCGCCTGAATACATGTTACGTATATTCAGACATATAGTAATTCATTAATTTTACACGTAGTCTGGGTTTTGTGTTCTGTTTTCTATTTTTACTTTTCTAGATGCACTTACTTGAAAAAAGGGATCGGCATGACCACCTGACACTTTATTTTTATAGACTCTATTTTAGTTTGACATTTATTGTTTGCCTTCCGTTGTTTTATTTGATAAGAATACTTATATTGTGCCGACAAGTTTAATACCTTTGAATAAAAGTTTTATTTTATCATACCTTTTAATATGTTTCTTTGCGGCTTAACAAAATAGGAGTCTTTAAAGGGTGCGGATATTGGTGAAAGTGGGTGTTGCTACTGGGGGGTGTGGTCACGAAAGGGTGTGGCCAATGAGGGGTGTGGCCACTGAGGGGCGCTGTAAAGCTTTCTCGCACAGGGCGCCTAAAGGCCTAAGGCCGGCCCTGTTATCAACACCAAAGAATAAGATTTTCCTTATTTTCACAGTGCAGGCTGGAGACGGAAAACCAAACATCTGACTGGCAGTTATGGTCAAATGTCCTGCTTTTCATCTACTTTACTTTTTATAAGATCTACTTCTGGTGATCAAGTAGGAAAACTGCAAGGTTTTCTTTATCTTTCTAACTTACCTGAGTTTCCAAATGTTGTACCCGTTGAAGAGCCAAAGAGAGGAGCCTCTGAAGTCTGTCAACAATCCAAATAAAAATATAACATGAGGCTTACTGATCAAAAGAGTCCACAAACCTATGGACATGACATGACAACAGACTGCTTCTCCTCATATTTCGAAAAGATCAGAATATTAAAGTTGGTTATTTTGCATAATAGCCAGTCCCCAGTTCTGCAGACTCTTCAGTCCCACAATGTAAAGGTTATGCAGTGTTAAGCAATGTGACCTTCCAGTTGTGAGGTCCTGAGTTAAATTCCAGCAGAGGGCAATTTTTAAATATTGTTCTGCAGTCCTTCCAACTTTGTGTTTGTTTGAATTTCTTCCACAATGAAAACATGCTGATAGTTTAACTTTCTTCCATCTTGTTGTTTGAAATTAGATTGTAAGCTCCTGCTATCTATGTGCCTCGTAAATCAATGTAGATTGGCACTGCATAAACCAGTAAAATAAAGATGAAAGCAGGTATCTCATCTACATTGGGTCGTTCATACAAGGATCTCCAGTGTTTCTATATACAAGGCAATAGGCCTTGCTGCTCTGGGTCCTGGGTTTAAATCCCATCATGGACCATGTGCATGAAGATTGTATGTTCTCCCTTTGTGTGGGTTTTCTCAGACAAACTTGATAGGTGAATCAGCTTCCTCTCTAATTGGCCAAGTTTACAAAAGAGTGTGGTAGTACCATTAGCATCACATCTTTGCCCTGCTAGAACATGCCAAAACACGTTTCACTTTGTGAGGCGTGCTGTGGTGCCATTCATTGTTAACGTCACCCCAACGCAGCTTGCTGCACCATGCGTTTTCACATGCATGAAATTGCACTGAAATGCATAGTAACAAAGTACCATGCATCTCGGTAGAGTGCATGTTAAAACAAATGATGCACGGACTTCTTTGTCTGACTATCATGCATAGGGCAGCCCATTGAAATGAATAGGCTGCCCTAGACATGACGCACAAAGACATGCATACACGTGAACGTTGTCACATGCACAGTAGATGCTTATTAACATGTTGACCTTGTATTACTCTGATCACCTGAGTGTACGGAACTAGAGCAAAAGTACTCACAGCCACCAGTATTCTATATGATCATCAGTAATACCACCTGTGGGAATTTGGCTAATTCAATTCATGCAAACCCCTGTAGCCTCAATCCTCGAACCTTTCATGTTCTTCTTGCAGCTGCTTGAGGATCATTCGTTTCTGCTCCCACTGAGGCCCAAACACACGGACCAGGCGGACAAGTTCTGTGCTGGGGACATACAGATCTGTCAAGCTTAAGAAAAGAATGGAGCGTTATGATACCATGTGACTATTAGTATGTCATATTTAGAATGCATTATGAGAGTCTCTCTTTAGATAAAGCTACGGTGTGACAAGTAATAGCTGTTATTAGGAGCTGACTTTCCTATAGATCAGCGGTGGTAAACTTATTTGGGGAAGTGGGCCCCAAGTGCGGCCCCTGACATCACCAAAGGGCCGCACATAATATTCAGTGGTTGTTATGTTACAGAAAGCTGTCAGAGACTGCAGACTTGCAGCAGGAGATGGCCAAAGACTGTAGGCATGCTAGAAGAGATAATCACAGACATTGTTATGGACTATGGTCCTGCTTCAGGAGACTGGGGACACTTTACATACTAGAATACTAGAGATCACTGATATTACAGCTCCTTTACTTGCATTTGTGCTCCCTACAGTCCCCTTAAAATTACTTTATCCACATTTGATATTTTTTTCAGCTTTATAAAAAAATCAGAGGAAACAAAACATAAAAAGAGGAAAGGGATGGACAGCACAGAAAAAAGGTAACAGTAAACCAATCCATCTACTTAAAGCCAGGCTTAAGAATATGTTTTCCTTTACTGGTTTGGCACCATAATATAAAGTACTATCTTCAGGGGCCAAACAATAAGTGCCAAAGGGCCCTAAATACAGTAGAAACCCCATTAACAGCATTATAGCATCTGCTCAGCTGGATTACAGGACATGTACTGACCTTCACTAAACTGAACCACTGCTGAAAAATATTTCATTCTGATAACTGTATGGGGGTCATCACTGTAATTATAGTATTTAGTATATGAATTCCATTTCTATTCTACATCTTTTTTTTTAATTTCCTTCAGATTAAGCAAAGGTGAGAGTGAAAGGGCTTAGGGCAATCTATAACACTTTCAGGGGTATCACAACAGTCACATGGTTTAAAGTCCAAACACACTTCCTGTCCTAGGCTTACAATGGTGCTCATCTGTAGATGCAGAACATTGACTGAGTGTTGTGAGACTAGGACAGAAAGTTTGATACTGGTAGGATCACTAGGTGAAAATAAAGGAAAACAAGCCTTAAAGGAGAACTATGGGGTCAGGGCTTTTCCCCATAGTTCTCCTTAAGGTAACGGGAGGACACAAACTAGCGTCCTCCCGTCACCCTAGGCTCAGTATACCGCGAGCTGTAGCTAGAACTATGAGGTGAGTGAAAAGCACTCACCTCATAGTTCTCCTTTAAAAAATGAAAACTAAGGCAGCCACAACATCTGGGGACTGGTAAGTTTCAATATATTATATTTTTGTTCTTGGATTTAGACACATTTTATCCCTTTGACCTACAAGGAAGCATGCTACATGTCATGTCAATGAAAGAGTTAAAATTAGGCTCACATTTGTTTTTAAATGTATCAGCCAGAAAATCTGGGTTTGAGAAAAGAGTTAGTTAGATAGCTGTAAAGCCATTTAAAGGGTATCTATGGCCAAAAACTAGGGACACACCGATATCATTTTTTTCCAGACCGAGTACAAGTACCAATACTTTTCCTCAAGCACTCGCCTATACCACTTATTGATACCTTTTTTTCTTTGCGTCATGTGACAGTTTTTCTAAAATAATACAGACTATTGATTTTAGGACAGTGGTGGAGCGCCAGGACCCAGTCACAGCTGCAACCCTGGTAGTTCTGCCACTGATGCCAAGCTGTAGAGGAACTACAAATCCCAGCAATACATTATACTGCAATGCAGAATACCGCCACCTATAGAGGACTACAAATCCCAGCAATACATTATACACCAATGCAGAAAGGCACCAGCTATGGAGGACTACAAATCCCAGCAATCCATTATATAACCATTGATCTAGAAGTTTGTAAACGTACTTATTGAAGATGTCCGTAGGATGTACTTCCTCAATTGAAATAGGATATAAGATGTACCTCCTCAATGTACTGACACAATTTAATTTAGCCTGTCAACATGAACTTCCTTATATCACCCCACTCACAGAGTCTGCCTTCTGAACTACAACTCAACATCTGAACATTGTAAAATAATTATTGCTTGCTGGAAGCAATGCATTATGGGATATGTAGTCTTGAGAAATCGAGATTACATCACATCAAGCAGCAGAGAAAGAGACACAAAGAGCACTCGGAATCCAGGAAGTTGTTGAAAGTGATGGGCAGATGGAAGGCAGCACTCACTAAATAAAAGGGGATTTCTTCTGGCATTATCAAAAATATGTCTAGAATGTATTCCTAATACAATGCTGATTTTATAAACAGGATAGAATTCCTAAAGTCACAGCATATGCTATCCTGTCCTAAAGAGGACCTGTCACCATCATTTTAACTTTATCACATTGCCTTCCTCCCATCTCAGTATTACAAAATGCTACCCATGGCATCTATTCCAGAACCCAACACATGTGCAGCCTACTAGGATATGTAATATGGGCATTCCAGGAGTCTGTGATCCTCACTAAAACTATTTCAGTTATGACTGCGTGCAGGTAAGTTGCATCACTTATTCCCCTGGAAGGGTATAAGAAGCTTGTGATTCAGCCCTACTAGAACTCAAATATCAGTCTGACTTAGACCAATGCGAATAATTTGCCAGTCAATATAATCTACCTTCTAAATAACCTTGATGTGGACAATGACATCTGGGCTTGGACACAGCTTGGCACATTGTGTAGGATTAACTCATCTTTTACATCCAGGACCTGGAGATAACAAAAATCATGTATTGTACAAGTGACCTCAAACATGCAATACAACTTTATAGTCTTTGTGTTTAAAAAAGCAGAGCAAATGTGTTTAAGATAAGCAAAGGAACCTGATTCCTCCATTTACTACTCTGCCATAGAAAAATGATAGAATTGATGTGGTTGGTTACAATGGACAACACAGTTACAGCAAATACCTTGTCTGGGCAGGGCCCATATCTTTTCTACTCACCTCTGATACACTGGTCTGTAAAAGGCCCATAGCTGACAGCATTCGTTCACAAAGACCCTCAAACACCATTACATCCTCCTGAAAGACAAGGGGGTCCCCGTTACAATACGCATTGTCTGCTTTAAGTTCTGCATTTTGGAAAGTGACTGACAACTTACTTTGTTTTCTGATATTACAGGAGGTTCATCATTGTTAATTTGCTGTTTATCACCTTCAAGTAAAAATATACAGTAAATAATGGCATATAGAGACAAATAAAATGTATAATGGGCTTTAACCAGTGAAGTGGTGCTTTTATTCCTTCATTCTTTTTTATTATTCCACAGGGGCTGCTCAGAAGGGTCCCCAGAACTAAAGGATGTATATTAATGTCCATGCACCTTTCATCATAAATCACAACACACCATGCAGTCCAGCACTCCTCTCTTTTACCATTAGACAGGATGCTATTGCTGTCTGTGACCAATGGGTACCTTCACCCTTCTATTTGTACTACGTACTGACCATTGTTTTCTTGTTACTTGCTGTTGTGTATTTGTGACCAAAAGTTAATGAAGAACTCATTACAAAAAGTTAAAAAAAAGTAAAAAAAAAGAAATGTTATTAGCCCTTGTAGTGGTGCTACTCCTGCACTGCAAGGGTTAAGTGCTCCATTGGTCTAGGTGCAAAAATAACAAACTTGCAACCAGCTGGCTGTTAGAGCTTTCCCTCCAGCCTGTCCCCTCCTCTGCTTCAGTGATGGACTGTCCTTTGGCATCTTCACGTTCAATGCATAGTGTATTGAATATGATGACACACGGGACCTTTAACTGCTGGAGCAAAGGGAGAGACAGACAGCCAACCAGATGCAAGGATTGGGCGAGAATAATTTTGTTATTTTTGCACCTAAATGAAAATGAACACTTAACCCCTTCGTGACTGACGACGTACAGTGTACGTCACCAGCATCGGGGCTGTTTAATAAAATGAAAATCAAAATAAATAAATCTAATAATAAAAAAAATGTAAAAGTCCCCCGGCCCTGCGAGCACACGCGTCGCCATGTAAACACGCGTCGGGTGCGCCTACGTATGAAAACGACGAACGCGCTACACATGTTGGATATTGCCGCGCACGCTGGAGTGAGAGCAATAATTCTGGGGCCAGTATTTTGGGGTATCTCTAAATTGATGACCTGTGTGGGCTTTTAAAGCGTCTTCAGTGGACTTTTTGGGGTACTGCAGTTTTTCGCCGTTTCACGGACGCACGCAATTTGTAAACTGGGCATGTTGGGTATCGTTTTACTCGTTGTAACCTCATCTTTTATATTACATTTAACAAATTGGTATTTTGTTGTGTTTTGGGGCATTTAATTAAATTTATCACTAAATTTTGGGGTTTAATAAGGAGTTGCGCTAATATTGCGCAACATAAAAATTTGCTACTACCACCATTATATTGTATAGGGTCTTGGCATTCAGAAAATATATAATGTGTGGGGGTTTTAAGTAATTTTCAGGCCTAAAATGTGGAATATAACATGGGTGCAAAAAATTAAAAAAAGACCTCAGTCATGAAGGGGTTAACCTTGCAGTTTGGTGGTAGCCCCATTGCAAGGGTTAAGTAAAAACATTTGCCCGAAGTTCTTCTTCAAGGTAATTCTACCCAATGAGATACAGACAGCAACAAAAAAAAAGAATAACCCAAACCTTTAAAGACAGACCATGCAGTAAAATGCAAAGTTCACTTAGAGGGTGGCCACCTCCCATGTAAATATCTCTGGATAATAGTAGTATAAAAGTGTACCTGTAAGGAAAAGTTAGATTATATAATAACCTTATCCCCTTCTTCCACCGCGGGTGCCTAGGTAGGGGTGATGTGAACCTTCTTCTGTCAAGGTCCCCAGACTGACGAGGATCCCAAATCTTGCAAGAAGAAGCTTTGCGCGGGGCTGCAGGGTCCTCTCCCAAGATTTGGGGTACTCTCAGGAAGGATGGTGACATTGCGCCCTGGAAGACAAGGCTTTAGTAAATATTATTTTTCATTACGGGTACATACAGGTGAAACTCGAATAATTAGAATATCGTGCAAAAGTAATTGCATTAAGTGCTGCAAAAGGGGCCCAAACCAAGTACTGAGTACACATGCATGCTTGTACTTTTCAGAGGTCCGATATTGTTCTATGTACAATCCTTGTTTTATTGATTGCATGAAATATTCTACTTTTTTGAGGTTGTGGATTTGGGGTTCTTGGTGTTTTCATGAGCTGTAAGCCATAATCATCACAATTATGACAAATCACGGCTTTAACTATCTTGATTTGCATGTAATGAGTCTATCTCATATATTAGTTTCACCTTTTAAGTTGCATTAGTGAAATAAATGAACTTTGCACGATATTCTAATTATTCGAGTTTCACCTGTACTTCTACTACAATTTGTACAGGGGAAGGGGGCCCTGATCTCATATGGAAACATTGAATTTTACTGCCAATTTGAACCATTCCCAACTCTTTATCCAAACCTAAAAATGTTTCGCATTTAGATATATTTTAACACTTTATTTTAAAATCATAAATATTGTAAAGTCCTGAGCAAACTGTTGACACTACATAAATCCTATAATAATAATATAATAAGAAATAATATTTGCAATCACTTGTTACACATTGACCCCAAGCAGTCACATGACTGCACGTATTGTATCCACTGTAAAAAAAAACATTGGAATAATAAAAAAATTAAAAAACAAAAAGCAGCATCACCAAAGTTCTTTATACCGTCTTCCTTAGGGCCAATCTCCTTCTCTTCAGCTTCTTTAGGAGCTTCTTGTACACGTCTTCGCACCTTTACCTTTTTGCTAGCACCCTTCATATTGCTGCTGTTGGTGACACTGGTGTTGTACAGCCAAAGTCATTTCTGGGCAACAAATCTGTTTCTGGGCAACAAATCTGTTTAGTGGCAAGGTGATGAGTGCTGCTGCCCCCTGCTGTGCAGAGTCGAAATTGCATTTCTAAAACTCTGCTTCCTAGTGGGAAACTCCACATGCTCCTTTTTTCTCTCTACTGTGACCCATCATTTGGCTGTATTAGGCTAATAAAAAAAACACCCCTCTCTGTTCTGTTATAACCCTCTCATTGTCCAGTCCTGCTTGCTTACTATCTCTGCAACTTCATTCGTTTCTGCATTGCATCTTTTGGAGTGCCTATCAGGTGCCAAACTTCCCCATTTTTGGAGCATATAGTGCATCCTCTTAAAATGGCCATACACAGCTCACATTTTAGTCAATTCCTGCCCTCTGCCCGTTATGCAGAATCTGAGGTGCACGCAGGTGTGTGAAACTCTCTTCTCAGTCCAGAGATTACAGGTTCAAAACAACTGGTTCCCAAGGAAATGTCTTTGATGAAAAAATGCAAACGGGATTGAGACTGTCTGCATTAGCCAACAGAAACCAAAATAAATTCCGTGCTGCAGGATGGACTCCAAACCCTTATTCATAGTGAAAGCACAGCAGCACCGGGCAGGTAAAGTGTCCAAGGCAGACTCTCCCAATGTTATTAGAACTACTAGTTTTGAGAAGCCAGACAGTAGCCCTAGTCAGGGTGGCTCTCCCATGCCTAAAGCCCCCCAGATACGGAGAGAAGAGACTATCCCAGCCAAAATGGCTGAACCTTCAGAGACAGGGCCAAGTGTTGAGACAACATCACGCCTTTAGACCTAAAAGGTAGAGGGGTGGAGAGGCGGGGAGGCTCTGCTCGCTGTTCCAGTTCCATCCTATGGCTCCATCCCCTCCTGTAGCAGGGTGCCATATTCGGAGGAGAGAGTGAATTCCAGCCAATAAAACCATCTAGCACAATGCTGAGCGTGCGTGCCCCTGGCAAAGGAGATCAGGTCCTCCATGCGTTCAATTTCGCCAACCTTCCGCAGCCAGAGGGGAATCGACGGGGGTCTGGTCTTTATTTTTTATTTTACAAGTACTGGCCTGGAAAAAATGTTTTTGTTGGAGTGCATTTTTCCACCATGTGCACAGGATAAGGATTGAGACAGCTTTTCTCTAACAGTGTAACTTATATTATCCACTCAAAGTAATTTAGATGTGTGTGCCACTGCACATGACACAGTAGTGAGGTAGGGGCCTGCAAATTGAACCAGAGTGCATCAGGAGACAAGGAACCCAACAATCCCAGAAGTGTTTGCTTCTAAAGATTCTTTAAGAGGTGATTTTTCTCCCATACAGCAGAGCTTGGCAGTACAGGTAGCAGAAGGGGTGAGTATAAAATGTCTTCTTACAGAAGGATCTTTAAACATGTTTATTTTATTGACAGAGTGTGTGTGGTGTGTATCTTTTTTTTTTGGTCACCACTCAAGGCCAAGAAAAAACCTACTGATCCTTACTCTCCAAATTGTTTCAGGGGTTGCCGAGTGGAGGGATCAGTCCTTCACATTTGGTGGTCATGCCCTAAGGTAAGGAGATTCTGGCATAGAGTCTACCAACTATTATATACGGTTACTGGCAAGACGTTTTGTAAGGACCCATTGGAAGCTCTGTTACACAAAAAACCACCGGTGTGCACGGTACGTCAACACCGATTGGTTACATTAATTCTCACAGAAGCCAAGCGGGTCATTGCGAAGGCTTGGAAGTCCCCTGACCTACCCTTTGCTGAAGTCAAGCGTAGAGTATCACGTGTGATGTTCTTTGAGAAACTCACTGCAATCCAAAAGGATGCTTTGGTGCCATGGATTGAGTCGTACCTCCCTCCCTCTTTTAGTGTGGATTCCTTGACCATATGAGAATCTAGGGCCGGAGCTGGTGACCAGTTATCTCTACTCCTCCATTCTTATACTTTGCCTTACCGTCTGTTGCCTTGCTTTCCCACCTCTCTCCCCCAACCTCTCCCTCCCCTCAGTGGCTTCTCCTCTCTCCCTCCTTCTTTGAGGTATCCCTCCCTCGGAACCAGGTAACACAGGCTACTTGTCTGTGACCTTGTCTCAAAGCCCTATTAATGGGTTGATATTCCCAATGTTACTTACGGTTTCTTTGGACCTTTTCTGGTACTAATGTTATCTTTATAATTTTATGTACAATGTATGTGTTATATTCTGAAATTGCCACTTGAAGTGTGCGCAAACATACTTGTTTACTTGCTTCAAAATAATTACAAAACCTTTGAACGAAGAAAAAAAAAAAACCTACTGATAATTTTTCATTCTAAAAGATACCAAAAAGGCCAAAGAAAAGAGACTTCACCTTAGGTTGAACCAGCAATTTTGGATGGTTAGACAAAGAGATATAAAAGGAATAATTAGAGGGTTTTGACTATTGTAAAATTACGATACCTCTTGTTTAGCTTCTGTTTTAAAGAATTATGGGGAAGAGTGAAATACACTCATCTCCCATAGTTAGAGCCAACGCGCGACACTGTCATTCGTTGGCTCTACTGATCGTGAACTGAGCGATCACAAACCGCTCATCGCTCAGTTTCCAATGATCTCCCTGCAGAGTAGTGACTGTGTCACCGCCTCCCAAGCAGGGATTCCCCCTCCCCTCTCTGTTCCACCAGCATTCATTGGAGGGGCAGACACAGCTAGCTCTGTCTCTAGAGGGGCAGAGCCAGCTGTCAATCAGGCAGCGGGGTAGATCCAGACAATATGGTCAGGATCCTTCTTGGCTACAGCGTGGCTGTGTGCTGTCAGCATATAGTGGCAATAGCCCACAATATGCTGAGTTTTAGGTCACAGAAGAACATTAGTAAATGTCCTCCTGTAACCCAAAAGAGAACTAAAGCCAAAAAAGGTTTGGCCATAGTTCTTTTAGGAAAGCAATTCTGTACATTCCTGCAGAAAGCTTTTGTTTCCATCTCACAAATATTGTGCTGTAACCTTTACTGCAGCAGCAATCTGATTGGTTGCTATTAAATAGGCTGCATTCCATTCCTCCAGTTCCAGTACATGAGCTGTCAGAGAAATCTGTAGATCACCTCCTAGCTGTCATGATGATTTGCCTTCAGTACTGTCTGGGACAATGAGTTAATGACCTGGAAAAGTAGATATTACACCAAAGTACTGAAGCCAGGGGGATGGCCATGGCAGATATGAAACTTGTATAGTCAGAAGTTCAGTCTCTTGACAAGTTTCCTTTAAAGTCAATGTAATCTCAATCACTAAATCATGTAATATTTAACATATTACAGTAATGTAAAACTTTAGTTACAATATAGTTAAATCTACAGGTTTCATAAAAATAATACCTGGTGAAGGTCCTTTGTTCAGACACTTCCTGTTCTAGGGTGTCTTCGAATTGTGCTCCTGTATTGTCACCCTGTCACGTGGGCTTCTAACAGAGACTAAACTTGGCTGCTTCAACACACTATGCAGACATGTTCCACTACTGTCCCCCACCAAGTAACCCGCACTCAATCATCACTGGATCGAGTGCATGCAGACAGGAAGTGGCTGCAGGGAATCAGTAGCACTGAAATGCAACAAATGATAATAAAATGTGTCAAGCATTTTATTTAAAAAAATGGCAATAGTTTATAACACACACGGACTTAAGAAACAAAATATCATTTACATTCTGGATTCACATTTAGTAGATCTACGTACATCTAAGCTGTATTTATTTTCTCATTTTGGAAGGAGTAGGAAATGGTGCAAAGTTATTCACTTTTACAAGAGAGCACTCAGGGGAATTTATCAAAACTGGAGTAGACAAAGTCTGGAGCAGTTGCCCATGGCAACCAATCAGCTTCTTTCTTCAGTTTGTTCAGTCAAGATTCGAAAATGAAAGAGGCTGATTGGTTGCAGTGCACAGCTGCTCCAGATTTTGATCAATTCCCCTCTCTGTGTCTGGAGGGAGTTTGACCTTTGCATACGGAAAGGCTTCTTCACAGGTAGAGCAGTGAAAATGTGGAATAGGCTTCCTCAGGAACTAGTTCTAGCTAGCTCAGTGAATTGTTTTAAAACTAAATCTGGATACATTCCTAAATGTGCAGACTGTAACTGGATATTAACATGTAATAACACTAGAGATTGTTAATCCAGGGTTTATAATGGTTTTTTATGCCTTCATTTGGATCAACTGTGGGCATAGGGTTCTGTTGCTGGAGGTTTTCTATTTATTTGTTTTTCCTTTATTGGTTGAACTCAATGGACTTGTGCCTTTTTTTTACCTATGTAAACTATGGATGTACCGCTACCGATACTAGTATCGGTGCCGAGTATTTGGGTGAGTACTCTTACTCACCCAAATGCCTAGTCCAATACTTCCTGTATCAGGAAGCGCGTCATTACACGCTGCTTGGCGTCCTGTTTGGCCGGGAAGCCGGCTCCATGCTCCGTCGTCACTTGTGACGAGAGCATGGAGCCGGCTTCCTGGCCAATCAGGAAACCAGGCGCTGTGTAATGATGCGGCACCCGGCTTTCTCATTGGACGCCGGCTTCATGCTCCCTCGTCACCTCATGTAATGACTCGCTGCCCGGCTTTCTCATTGGACGGGACGCCGGCTTCATGCTCCCTTGTCTTGTCATGTAATAACTTGCTGCCCGGCTTCCTGATTGGTCGAGAAGCTGGCCAATCAGGAAGCCGGGCCCGTGTAATGATGCAGTGCCCGGCTTTCTGATTAGTCGGGAAGCCGTCCCCATGCTTCTTGTCACTATGTGACGAGGGAGCATGGAGCTGGCTTCCTGATTGGCCAGAACGCAAGCTCCATGCTTACTCGTCACAGTGACAAGAAGCATGGGGACGGCTTCCCGACTAATCAGGAAGCCAGGTGGCGAGTCATTACACGCCGCCTGGCTTCCTTAATGGGACTTTCGATATCGGCTAATACAGAAGAAAAAATATCGGTACTCGTAACCGAAATACCGGTATCGGTGCATCCCTAATGTAAACCCTTCAGATTTTCTGCCATCTGCATCCCATTTGAGAGATTCCCTTCACTTATGTCCTGTAGACACAGCAAGCGAGAAGAAAATCTCTCCAAAGTGCGGGAAATCACCTAAGACAGTTGTCATTTAAACAAGCATGTGTATTAGAAGATTTTCCCTTTTTTCTTGTTTTGTTACCAGGACACAGCAATAACGTGACAGACGATTCAAAACTAAAAAAAATTGGCTTTCAATATACCGAGCATTTTTTGTTGTTTTACCAAGCAACAACACTTTTCATGGTAGATTCACAGAAGCGCACAGTTCAATCTTTTACATGGCAAAACGGACAAAAGACAGACTCGGATAAAAGAGTGACACCTTTATCAAGTTTTATTTGCAGTTTCTAGGAGGAGTAAACGAATGTCAATGGGAAGGGTGAATTCCCTGCAGATGCCGTCCATTGAGTTGATTTTACACCCCTCGGAATATGCGCAACTAAAAATGTCGGATGTTTTCAAATATAAGGGAAAATATTTACTTTTAGATTGACTACTGAAGCCACCTCTCCTATCTGCAGTCCATAGCAAACCTGGTAAATGCAGTCCCCTCCATATAAAACTCATATCATGGGGCTGGTGAATGGTTATCACAGGGAGATGAATTCTGCTTCAACACATTAAGCATCCTCACCCACAACACAACGGGCAGCCTTGCCTGCACACTTCACAACGGTCTGAACGGCTCAAGGAAAGAGGCCAGGCACACAGAGCATTTACAGGACAGACATAAAAGGTTAGGTACATCACTGTAGAGATGTTAACGTCACCTAATAAAGAGAATCTCTTGACGTGTCAAAAAGCAACAAGGCAAAGCTAAAACACGGGGGGAAGACTGCAAATAATCAGACACTACTTATGGTAGGAAAACAAGAGAATTTCAACAATAGCGAAGAAAAGAATCCATTAGAGTGGGCCAGCGCTGTGTACAAGGTGACGCATTAGTGTCCAGGCGAGACTGTTGGTTGGGAACAGGAAGAGAGAGCTGTGCTTTACACAGGAGAGAGGTTGGTCCCTGCATGAAATGGAATAAATCCATTAGGGGCTGCAGTAACAGAAGTCTCTGTTGTAGCTGGAGGGCCAGGCATCACCTCTATGTCACAACAACAAAATGTGAGTCTCTTATTTAAAACTGAAAAAAAAGCATCTGTGTAGTACTCTGAAGACCTGCATGAAAAAGAACATTGGTTAGATGAATGTTTATTTACAACTTTCTTTTTATTGAAAATGTCACAATAATACAGATAAGAAAAAGAAAACAAGCAAGCAATAGGAGATATGTAGTACTCCAGGGTTACACACAGGAGTTAGATAATTTGTCACATGCAGTAGTGAAAAAAAAAATTAAGATTTTCTTACTTTTTCAATCTCCAAGTTATTTAAAGGGGTTTCCTGAACAAATAAAACCCCATATCTACTTGGGAGACCTCTGCATAATATGATGGGTAGCCCAGCCTCTTGCCAAACTCTCTTAAGTTGTAAAAATGCCTGATGGACTGAAGTCATGTGGATGGCTAAGTCAAAGTTTTTTGTTTTGTGTTGAGGTTGTCCTTTAAGCCCTCAACTAGTCCTTAAAGGAGAACTTCATCTGTAATGAAGTTCTCCTTTAATTAACTCCCCCCACCTCCCTGGGTGCAGCCCGCCTGGTAACATACTTACCTTCAGTTCAGGCCCTGCCCAACACCTCACAGCATTTGCAAAGAAACCTTCAGCTGGCTCCTCTTCACACTTTGTGTGCGGGCCGCAGCCCCATTCACTCCAGTGGGGTGGCAATCTGTATCCCAGGAAGAGGAAAAAGTGGAGCTAGCTGGAAGTTGTCTTTGAGCAGACGGTGCGGCAACTGGCAGGGCTACACACTGCTCAACAAAAAGTTCTGCGGTTCAACACACTCCTTAAAAGGTGCCCATACACCTTACGACCATTGCAAGACTTTTGTCTTGCGATGGTCGTATGCTTATTGAAAGCTCGTACGATCTGCCCACCTTAGACGGGAAGATCGTACTTGCGATCATCGAAAGCCCGCCCCGCTGAGGGGCGGGTTTCCGATGACGGCAATGCAGAACGGGCAGTGTGCGCGTGCGCACACCGGCCCGTTCCGCAGCTATCGGACGAGCAGGCTAGAAACCCGCCGAGAATCGTACGATTCTCGCCGGGTTTTCGAGCATGTTGGTTCGACAAAAGACGTGCGACCGCACAGTAGAAACGGTCGCACGTCTTCGTTCACACTGCTCGATTCTCGTACGATCGCGGGATTTCGCCCGATTCTCGAGCAGTGTATGGGCACCTTAACAGTGTTCTAATCAACAGCGCTGCTCAGGTAGTGCGAGTGTTAAAATGGAGCACTGTGCAGGGGGCATGTCAAAACACTGGAGACTGGGAATTTTGACCCCCAGCTGCAGCACAATAGTAAGGCAACCACATCTATTACGGTTTACACAGTCTGACTGCATCAGAGCTCCCCCAATGGCCAATCTACAAATGTATATATCCAATACAAAAACAAAATAATAGGATGCGCAAGATTGCAAAAATGTAAATGTTTCCTGAAAAATCACTAATGTAGGGATGCACCGATATCATTTTTATGTATCGAGTAGCGTTATTTATTTTTCCCCGATACCGGAAGTCCCAATAAGGAAGCCAAGCGGCATGTAATGACTTGCCACCCTGCTTTCTGATTAGCCGGGAAGCCGCCACCAGGTGACGAGGAAGCATTGAGCCAGCTTCCTGACCAATCAGGAAGCCGAGAGGCAAGCCATTACATGCCGGCTGGCTTCCCGTGTGGCCCGGAAGCCGTAGGAGATAGAAGCCAGGCGGCGTGTAATGACTCGAAGTTCCGGTATCAGGATAAGTACTAGTATCGGTGCATCACTACTTTAATGGAAGCCCTGCAATTATCTTAAAATATGTGCTCACATTAAAACACACTTTCCTTTTAATAACCGAAAAGAAAACTGTACTGAGTACAGAGGCTTCCATTGCGGACCTCACCATCTAAAAAATACTAGTTGTCAGGCTACTGTCATCAATGGTTTTAATACTTTCTAAGACAATGACCCAAACAAGCATGTCAATTAGTGGTTCTGACGTTCTTGATCTGCATGCTTATTCTGGACCAGTGACTCAAAGTATTAAAGTCAGGTACTTTCAGAACGTGGACACACAGGATGACTACACATTTTTCTCAGTACAGGTTTCTTTAAACAATACACAAAGCTACAGAAGAAAATTTGGAATGTATTTGACACACACACACCACTGAAGTTTATTCTCATGGCTCAAAAGATCACTATTGGCACTCAGAAATGAACTGCATCAGTCTTATTTCATCTTACTGTTCTGCTATACCTCCTGCCTCTACACTTTGTTTTTCATAAAAACTCACCTCCACTAGCGGTGTCTATCCTTATCACGATGGCGGTCATGATAATATTCATCCGATCTGTCTTCGTGTGGATCTCTGTGACGTCGGCTGCTGCCTTCCCGTGATCGGCTGGGTGATCTGTCTCTGGAACGGTGACGCTTTCTGCTGAGACAAGACACAATGTGAGCACTCTTCTTGGTGTAAAACATATCTGTATATGCAGTATTTCCTCTTTATAGGCTATATTATACACTCACCGGCCACTTTATTAGTTACACCTGTTCAATTACTTGGTAAAACAAATTGCTAATCAGCCAATCACTTGCAGCAACTCAATGCATTTAGGCATCTAGGACGTGGTGAAGATGGCTTGCTGAAGTTTAAACCGAGCATCAAAATGGGGAAGAAAGGGGATTTAAGTGACTTTGAACGTAGCATGGCTGTTGGTGCCAGACGGTCTGGTCTGAGTAGTACAAAAACCGCTGATCTACTGGGATTTTCACACTGAACCATTTCTCGGGTTTACAGAGAATAGCCGAAAAAGAGAAAATATCCAGTGAGCAGCAGTTGTGTGGACGAAAATGCCTTGTTGAGGTCAGAGGAGAATGCGCAGACTGGCTCGAGATGATAGAAAGGCAACAGTAACTCCAATAACCACTCGTTACAACCAAGGTATGCAGAATACCATCTCTGAACGCACAATACGTCCAACCTTGAATCAAATGGGCTACAGCAGCAGAAGACCACACCGGGTGTCACTCCTGTCAGCTAAGAACAGGAAACAGAGGCTACAATTCGCACAGGCTCACCAAAATCGGACAATGGAAGATTGGAAAAACGTTGCCTGGTCTGACGAGTCTCGATTTCAGCTGCGACATTCAGACGGTAGGGTCAGAATTTGGCGTAAACAACATGAAAGCATGGATCCATCCTGCCTTGTATCAACAGTTCAGGCTGATGGTGTTGTAATGGTGTGGGGGATATTTTCTTGGCACACTTTGGGCCCGTGGTGCTATCATGTCAATATGGACCAAAATCTTGTTTCCAACACCTTGTTGAACCTTTGCCATGAGGAATTAAGGCAGTTCTGAAGGCAAAAGGGGGTCCAACCTGATACTAGCAAGGTGTACCTATAAAGTGGCCGGTGAGTGTAAGAGGACATTCGGTTTGGTTAAAACAACAGGATTTAGAACACCTATAGGTCCTGGTATGGAGAGCTAATCATTCTACCAGTTGGACACGAATGGGTATGCCCTTTTCAGTCTAGTAACTGATTTCGATTTTAAAGGGAACTGCGGAATACACACACAGTGTGTGTGCGTGCGTCTCTCCTCTCCTAACACCCATTTTCTATAAACGTTAGTGCAAGTTTTCATTATGCAGCAGTGAAAATCAACTGCATGCGTTCTTCTCTGATGCTCACCTGACACACAATCAGAAAGGAGAAGCATTTCCCTTTTACACACCCTCTTACGCCTCTGTGGCTAATAAAAGGGAGTCTACCTATACATGAAAATCAGATAAAAAAATTTTATTATTATTACTGGGCCACTCCTGGTGCCATTTCAGTAAACAAACCTAACCTGTATGTACAAAGATGCTAGCAAGCAGCAGGTTAGGAAGAATACTAACTGGGTTTATAGGCAGGCCAATAAACAGAGCAAATACAACATGCATTTCATAATATATTAAGATACCTGCAGAAATGTTAATTAAATTGCAAGCAGGCACACATGCCTATACTTTATGGGAGACCATACAATCAGCACCTGGTACCTTCTGCTTATAAATGCAAAGGTTACCCTAGGAATTAAGTTATTACAGTACCTGGAAGAGTTAGCCTTGTCTTGTATCCCATGCAGACAATCTCGGAGAGAAGTCAGTAGAACACGACATCTGTCATCATTGGCTACACGAGACTCCTTGATAACAGCTATTGCTGTTTCTAATGTTTTCATGGCACTTGAGAAGTCCCCTATGGGAAAGAAAAAAAAAAACCCCACACCAATGAAAACAAAATAACCACAGTTCATGGCAATGTAAACTACTCCAATAAGTAAAATGTGGGAAGAGATTAACCAGTTGCCGTCCGCCCGTAGTAGAAAAACGGACGGACGGCACTGTCGCATTTGCGGGTTGCCGTCGCCAGACAATGATGCCGTACACACAGCATTGGAAAGCGCACTCCTAGAAATCGCCCTATTTCTGTTCATTAACTCCTCGAACTCCAGCTCACTGACTAGGGGCTGATGGTGCTTCATGTCCCTGTAAAAGGATAAAACAAATATTATAAAGGATACCACAAAAGGCTTATTTGTGAAAACAGCAGAGCTTTTGATCACTACATTTTTTTTTTTTACTTCATCTTAAACATCAAACAAAAAAACAACTAACGGCCTGTTCACACGCATATCGGTGACCTACGATGTACCACACCAGATCAAAGCAGGTCACCACAAGGACACACAGAAAACAATTGAGGCAAGCAGTGTCCGTTATCACCTTAGGTCCCAGCAGCTGATGGCTTGCAGCTCTATTTACTTTCATAGAGTGACAACGCAGCTTTACTTCCATAAAAGTGGCTGCATTGTCACCCTCTGTGCCACGCTGTTCCAGGCCGGGGCACGATCAAGTCACAGTGGGCATGTCTATGATCGGAGGCTATTGTACAGTAGCAAGCCCTAGCTTGTCAATGGCTCTAATGGTCACACTTATACCCCCGTCCACCCACTGTACATATGCCCAGGTGTAGTTTACCCTGGGAGATGCAGCAGCTAGTACAGCACTCGGAAATGACATGCTAGCTATGCAAAACTCCTTCCACAATCAGTGCGAGATGCTTCAGCAAGGACATGTGAGGCTAAGGATGGACTACATATTTAAATTCTTACTGAGGGTAGGAATCAATTTTAAGCTAAATCGTGGGTTTGTTCTGGGACTTTACTGATAAATAACTGATACATGCTGCCTTTAGCTACACTTTAATTGTGACTAGATAGTACCTTTAAATATTTAGCCATCTTAAAGTGTATGTCAGGGCCAATAAAATATGCAGCACATCTCTGCAATACAAAGATATGTCTCCATGTTTATCCTGTTGACCATGCAGGTACAGAAAAATGTCTATTGATCTGCAAGAAATGGACTCCGCTACTAAGTCCTATTGTGGGCTTAAAACACACAGCAGTGGAATGAGTGTTGTTAGCCCTGCACAGTTTTCTTTTGCCAAACTACTTAGACCCACCTACTCTCCTATTTTGACAACATAAAGGCAGATAATTCTGTAGTTCCAAGATATGAACTGGGAGGGCCAATCACTCTTCTTGAGATTACACAGAAATTGTGCAAACGACACAGGACAGTTCTGAATTTGACATGATCAACGGGTACATGTTGTACTTATGGCACAGATATAGCAATGCACCTGTATTTAGCAAACCAAAATGGAGCAAATAATAGAAGCCGATTGTTAGTGTTTACATACTTTTTTAGGGTGGTGGTGTATTACATGTCAGATTCTCAAAGAGATGTCTTTATAGTTTTCTTTATAATTTTTTTAGGTCAGTAAAATCTCAAATCAGGAAAAGGTAAAAGATGACAGGGAACATCTGTATAGTTTTCCCTACAGCCTACCCCCACTGTCCTGCTTGCAAATGTAGAATTTTCAGAATATCAGCAATTGTGACCTCCAATTTATAGTGTTCCGTTAACAAACATTTCTTATTAAAGACCTTATTGTATGTAGCACAAGCATTGCCACTTACCTTCCCTGTCCGTAGGGGTTAGAAATCACCTTGAAGGGATCAGGTGGGGGTCCTAGCACAGAACTCGGAGGTGGGAAGAATGCTGGGTTTAGATGAAGAGCAGGAGGCACACCAGTTGGGGGAGGCATACTTAAATGAGGTGGGAGCCTTGGAGGAGGAGGCATGAGGTGAGGATAATGCAGAGGAGGAATTGGGGGGACACGGTATGTAGGAGGCAGTGAGGGTGAAGGAGGAGGAGGAAGGGATAATGGAGGCCTCGGTAGGGTCATGACAGGGATGCGGGAAGGGTTTTCCATGAAAGGAGGCCGTGCAAAGTACGGCACTATGTTTTTAGGAGTCTCTGAAAGTGGCGATGAAGCAGCAGAGTCATTGAAGTTTGAAGAACAATCTGCCGAGTCCACAGATCCCTTCGAATTAGCTCTGGGAGGAATTTCTGCAGCAAAAAAGAAGACAAAAGCAAGCAGAAATCAGACTTTATGTTCAGAAAGTAAACCAACAATGCTGCTCAAACATATCAAAATAAAATTATAGCTCAAGATTTCACTAAGATCCCAAACTGAAACCCTGGTGACAAAATTCAAGAACAAGTCTGAACACATTCACTTCCCTCTCTGTGTGGCCACTACA
>NW_017307088.1:247886-255987 GCF_000935625.1 Nanorana parkeri
CACGGCATGGCCATGCATATGCTAATGGTGCGTATTATCTTCCCAGCGCAACCACGACTCATGGACAGCAAATCAAAAATTCTACGGGTCCAAAGGACCTGTCATCCCTCAGCCCATGCAAGATCGAAACATCTGTACTACCAGGGATGCGGCTGTCAGGATATACATGAATGTAGAAAAGGTCACTCGCACAGTGACTTAGTGACTACATTCATTTATTGATGCACGGAGGCATCCGTAGTCACTCTTTGCACCCACCCAACTCCAAAGGGTTTTCATTTGTTCAGGATGCGATGGATTTCGTTTGAATATTGAACTGTCAGGGTTTACATTTGCATATGTACCCTGTGTGGGCATACATTTGCATATGCACCCTGTATTGCACTGTCTGATTCTATAATTCTTCTGATTGTTCCTCTATAAATCATTGAGGTTCACAACAGCAAGATCACCACAAAACTAGTAATAGGTGCAACAATGAGTTATAATATATTCCACAAGGGAAGGAAAGGTGGCAACCATTGAAGAGCACTAAAAACAAACAAAAGCAGGCACATCCTCTACATATGCCTCTAGTCCTCCTTGTATGTGACAAGTTACAATAATGATATGCCTTGTAAATAGGAACAGATAAGAAACAACTGTCTTCTACACCTTTGTGAACTGCTGTAGTTCTGGTGTATACCTTAAACTGGATTAATCAATTATAAAACACACATACTCACTGTTCCTACCAGAATTAAACCCGGAGTACATGTGCCACGACTGTATAAATGAACCACAGAAGCTGGCTGCAGATCCCAGAACAGGCCAAGACTTACAAAGGGGTAAGGAAATTGGGACCACATATGGGGGTGAAGGTTATATACCACCCCCTACTCTTGTTCTGTTTACACTTGAGAGTTTCTCTTCCCAGCTAACCTGTAGTATTAACAAAGCTAACTATTCCACAAGGCTCTTACTCTTTCGTGCCAAATCTTCAAAGAAGGAAAGGCTCTGGCGGTTTGCCGGCCGAACATCAGGCTTCTCCCCATTTATCTTTTTGAGAGGCAACTGTTCCAAAATCTGGATTGCAGATGTTTCTGAAGAAACCACCACTTCTGCATACCTGAGTGGGAGAAAATATTTAAATAGCACCAACACTTGAACAATAACATCACAATAGCTTATTTTTCTATATGAAAAGCATTTGGTAACATTCACAAACGTATATGTTCTCGTTTTCATACCTCAAACGGACTTAAGAACTTAGAATTTCTGTGCGGCCTCCAGACCGATGGAAAGGCAGGAGAAAGGCTTTCCATTTGCTCTCCTCTTTGGCTATGGGTACGCTATTCAGAGATTCCTGATTGAGAATGGAGGATAAAGGAACATTGCTCCCCATGTGTTCAACTGCCATAAAGTACAACTAAACACAAAAATGAAAACACTTCAATTAAACCTCCATGTCAAACTGGAATCCTAAATTTAAAATATCCAGTTGTACCTAGGTATAGTTTCTCTGGCAAGAAATCTTTGCTTAGAAACTAGAGCTAGCCTTACATGACTAAAATTTTAGCCGAAATTCAAACCATGGGTGGCCCTGATGGCTACACTCGGCTTGACAAACTGATTTCGAAATATAAAAATCCAGGTGGAAAATTGTCTGCTGAACAGTGACCTATCAGATGAGATGCACTACCCTTTCGACTATTGAGGCAGCTGGTGCCAGTGGCTGCCTGAGTACAATAGCCGGTAGTAATTCAGATTGATCCATCCACTGGCTGAACGAGAGAAATCTACACATGCATGGGAAGCTAGCCACCCAATCACTTCTATGTTCTCAGCAACATGCACACCCAACATGTCCCTGGCTTACCTGCCCCTACTGGGTGCCAGGGCACGCGATATCCAATCGCTGCAAGACTACTACTAGACTACCAAAATGCTGTTGAAAAAGTAATAACTGAACCACTAATGTTATCCATCAAACAATGCAACTGTGCTGAAAATCAAAACATTCACTAGTTTACCTTAAAGGAGAACTATGAGGCGAGTGATTTGACTGTCACTCACGGCTCCCTGCAGGGATTCCCCCCCCCTCCCCTGTCCAATCCTCCAGCGCTGACTGGCGGAACGGACGGGGGAGGGTACAGCTGGCTCTGCCTCTAGATAGGCAGAGGCAGCTGTCAATCACGCAGCTGGGTGGATCGCGACAGTAATGTCGGGATCCGTCCTGGTTGCAGCGGTCTCAGTATACCGCAAGATAGCTTTGGGTCACGGGAGGAAGCTAGTTTATGTCCTTCCATGACACTTAGGAGAACTATGGGGGAAAACACTGACCCCATAGTTCTCCTTTAATCTGTGTTCTCTGTAACCCATTGCAGCCAGGATCCAGACAGCATCTCAGAGTAAGGGCAGGTTCACACCATTTTTCGGACCGCATCTGGTCCAGTGCATTCCAGACCAGAGAAAATGAGACATGCAGTATTTTTGTGGTCTGGAACGGACTGCGCTGGTGTGAACAGGGGCCAGAAATAGCATAGGGATACATTAGGAAGCATTTTGGGTCTGGAGATGACCTGGATGTGGTGTGAATGGGCCCTAAGCAGGGGGGGGATTTTGCAAAGCCTGTGCGTCGTAACTTCTACTCTTTGCTTTCCGTCTCACCAAATACATTCAAACTTCCAAGATAGGTCTGAATCCGATTGTTAGCTTTTAGGAGTCTTCTCAATCCTTTGTTAGGATAGGGATCCCAGATCACAGACAAAAGGGATTAAAGGTGCACTATATACAACCCTAATTCCCCACAAAAAGTTGGGGCGCTGTGTACAATCTACATAAAAACAGAATGCAGTGATCTGCAAATCTCATAAAGCCATATTTTATTTACAATAGAAAAGACATGCAATGTTTAAACTGAGAAAATTTACCATTCTAAGAAAAAAATAAGCTCATTTTGCAATTGATGGCAGCAAAACATTGGGACAGAGCCATGTTTATCACGTTGTAGCATCCCTCCTTCATTCAACAACACTCTGTAAACGTCTGGGAACTGAGAAGACCAGTTGCTGGAGTTTTGGGAGAGGATTGTTGTCCCATTCTGTTGTCATAGATGCAGTATGCGGTTTAGCACTGCCCTGCTGAAATATGCAGAACCTTCCCCGAAAAAGACATCGTCTGGATGGGAGCATATGCTGCTCTAAACCTGATATATCTTTCAGCATTGATGGTGCCTTTCCAGATGTGCACGCTGCCCATTCCATACGCTCTAATGCGCCCCCATATCATCCGACAATAAATACTATCCTTGTTGCATTCCTTATCGAAAAGCCCCTCGTAGTGGGGGCTGCTCGCAGTGACTGCAGATGGTGCCGCAAATATCAGCAAATTGTAGAAACGTCACCAGCACACCAGTCCTTTTAGGATAGCAAAACCTTCATTTATTGAAGTTCTTTGTCATATGAACAAGCGCTTTCGGGACCGCACAGTGTTCCTTCATCAGGCTTTAGCTAAAGCTCAGCGCTGATAACAAGCAGGAAGGACCCTCTCCTCTTTAGTCTGGAGGACGTGGCACCCATGGTTGCCAAAAAGAATATCAAATTTCGATTCGTCTGACCACAAAAAAGTTTTCCACTTTGCGACAGACCATTTTAAGTGAGCTTTGGCCCAGAGAAGACAGCAAAGTTTCTGGATCATGTTCAGATATGGCTTCTTTGCATGATAGAACTTTACTTGCATTTTCTGGATGGCACAGCGAACTGTGTTCACAGACAGTGATTTTTGGAAGTATTCCTGAGTCCATGCTTTGATGCCCATTACAGAATCATGACTGTTTTTAATGCAGTGCTGTGTGAGGATCATGAGAATCCAATATTGCGTTTCAGCCTTGTCCCTTGCCCACAGAGATTTCTCCAGATTCTTTTGATATTATGTGTTGTAGATGATGATACATTTAAAGTCTTTGGAATTTTACATTGAGGAACATTATTCTGAAATTGTTCGTCAATTTTTAGACGCAGCACATTTCAGATTGGTGAACCTCTGCCCATCTTTACGTCTCAGACACGCTAACACTATTTTTAAACCCAATCATGTTACTGACCTGTTGCCAAGTAACCCAATTAGGTGCAGAATGTTCCTCCAGCTCTTCCTTGTTAGTACCACTTACTTTGCCAGCTTTTTGGTGCCCTGTCCCAACTTTGCGACATGTTGCTGCCATCAATAAAATATGGATTTATAAGATTTGCAAATCATTATTTTCTGTTTTTATGTAGATTTTACACAGCGTCCCAACTTTTCTGGAATTGGGACTGTAAATGCATGAAATGATAAACTAGAGCACTAAGCAGGAAAAACATGCTGCCTTGCAAGCTTTTAAAAGTTTAAGTGACACTAAACTTAGGAGTTAAAGGAGAACTATGAGATGAGTGATTTCCACTCCCTTCATAGTTCTAGCCGACCTGTGACAATGAGACTGTCACAGGTCGGCTCAGTAAATCGGGAGGTGAGCGAACACATACCGGCGCTCGCTCACCTCTCGATCCTGTGACAGCTCTCTGCCATGACAGGGGAGGGGCGTTTTCCTCTGCTCCGCCAGCGCTGACTGGCAGAACGGATTGGGTGGGTACAGCTGGCTCTGCCTCTAGATAGGCAGAGCCAGCTGTCACTCACGCAGCTGGGCGGATCCCGACGTCCAGGTCGAGATCCGCTCCGGCTGCGGCGTCTCAGTATACCGGGATCTGTAGCTCGCGGTATACTGAGCTTAGGGTAACGGGAGGACGCTAGTTTGTGTCCTCCCGTTACCCTAAGGAGAACTATGGGGAAAAACACTGACCCCATAGTTCTCCTTTAAATCTTTATAATGCATTCAAGTACCTTAATTATTAACAAATATGTGTCTTATTTGTATATCACTCAGCTGTAGATCCTCAAGTCATCTCTGAATGGGTGCTGACACTGTCCTTCCTTCTGGAGGGTGGCTACTTTTGTTCCCCATGGTTCC
Source organism: Nanorana parkeri (assembly GCF_000935625.1). Classification (NCBI taxonomy): domain Eukaryota; kingdom Metazoa; phylum Chordata; class Amphibia; order Anura; family Dicroglossidae; genus Nanorana; species Nanorana parkeri. The sequence continues at coordinate 252,871 of NW_017307088.1, forward strand.
CGTGTGTGTTGTAAAGTAGTCACCGCTCCAAACTCACTCCCATAATTGACTACAATTTCAATACTAATTAGTATATTAAATCTGAGATTGTAGTCCATCATGGAAGCCAGTCTGGAGTGGTGGCTACTTTACAGCACACACAGGGACCATGGGGAACAAAAGTAGCCACCCTCCAGAAGGAAGGACAGTGTCAGCACCAATTCAGAGATGATTTGAGGCTCTACAGCTGAGTGATACACAAATAAGGTACAGGTTTATTTTTCTTAATAGTTGAGGTACTTAAATGCATATTTAAGATTTAACTCCCGAGTTTAGTGTCACTTTTCGGCCTCATTCACACTGGCGCGCATATACACGCGTATACGCACGTATGTGCGTATTGTACAATATGGAACACATGCAAATAAATGGCTCCACACACATAGCCGCGTAGGGAGTCGTATATTTGCGTAGAGTATATAGGCGCAAAAAACGAATTGAACCGAGATGCGTCCGGGCAGCTTATTTTACGTGCATATGCATGTTTGCACGTATTTGTGTGTACAGTTCATTAAAGTTTCAATTAGGAATGATGCATCCTGGGAATGCAAATAGTGCACGCATATACGCACATACGCTCGTATATACCCTCATAGACGCAATATACAATTTTGCTTGCGTTGTGTGTGAATGAGGCCTAATGTGGCAGATATTGAACTGGGCTGCATAATTAAAGCAAAAGTCAGGTCGAAAAAACACTCAGCTCCTTCTGCAAAAGAAGAAAGCAGAGAAACTGAAAACTCGGGAGTATCAATCTGTTTCGTATTCCACAGGACTCAGTGGTTTCCACTGCTGACCTACACAATACCTCTGGGTCCTCCCTAACCAGACTATTGTATTCCAGCAGCCAGCACAAGCAGCTGTCAGAAACCCCCCAACAGTGACTATAGCGGATTGGATGCAGCCACTGTTCAGCCGACATTTTTTTTCCTCCCAGCTCCTTTAACAAAAGTCAATTGCATTGAGCAAAGGCAAGGCCACCCTCAGTTTGAATTTCAGCTGACGCACCAGGACTCGACCAAAATTCGAGCACTGTATGTCCATCTAATGTATGGTTCCAAGTCAAATGCTTAGCTGCCCAAGAAGACCTCATGGATGACTGACCCTGGAAATACATAATACTGCCCAACTATTTTGTCTTTTTACCTTAGTTCTTGTGGACTGCCTGTACTAAAATGTCACCCGTTCCCCCCACCCCAATAATGTTATCTACAGTACATCTGCAAATCCTAAATTCCACTCCTGCTGGAACAAGACAGAATGTAAACACGCCCGCTAAATCCAAGTGACCAGTGCACCACACTGCTGATTTTTCAGCTCTCGGTGGACATACAGGACAAGATTTTAAAGGCTATGCAATATTGATGAACAGCTGGCCAGTAAGTGGGTGAGGCGTAATGCCTGCATTAATAGTCAAAAAGCTAGCTGGAATAATTTCTTTATTTCCACAGTAGGACACTGTACAGTATGTAAAATGCCTCATGGGTCACTGAAAGTAACCGCTCAGAGAAAAGGAAACAGGTTGTTTCTTTGAGGAAGTCTGTTCTAATAAAAAGCTTTGTAACCTACCCCTGAGTGTGAAAGAGAGCATCAGGTTTAGTTTCTTAAAACCTGGTTCCAGTACAACAGGGAGCCCCTATAAACCTGGGATGTGTGCAAATACTGGTTTACTCATTTCCCTGGTTTACTGCATTTATAATGATGTAGCACTAGTAGAAACAAACAGGTTAATGAATAAGCCAGAAGGATGGCCTTCCAGCGGCCATACCACTGCTTTACAGAAAGAAAATTAAAAAAAACCATGTATGATTATAAAAAGCACAGTGGTATGCTTTACAAATGTGAATTACACTCCACTGACTAAGGGAACTCTTAATGAAGGCTGAGCATAACACAAAGTAAAAAAAAAAAAAAAAACAGGACGAGATCCTGGTCAGGTGACCAGTTCTCCAATGATGGAGTTCTCTTTACTCTGTTAAGTCACAATACCACAACCTGCATTTTAGGAATGGGCCACAAAGTGAGACCACAGTATGGAGTAACCCCACAGAGTGTAAAGGAGAGCAGATATCGATATCCACTGTATAGTATAAAGGTGCCCCTTAATCAAAGAAGCATACAGCGGGGGTTTTTGGCAAATTATGGCAACAGTAATGACCTTGTGTGTACTGCTCCCGGGCAGGATTCTTTTTTTTTTCTTCAAACAAAATGACCCTTAACACCACAAGGTATAACATATATAAACGTATTTGTGAATGTTACAAAATGTCCCTTTTTAAAAAAAAACTATTTGCGAAAATGTTTCATCTAAACGATGTTCCCTTCTCACCCTTTGGACTGGCCATTTGCACGGTTCTCTGCAAATTTCACTTCAATAGGGTCACGGATACCAAGGGAGCGGATGGCAGCGATGAGCTGCTGATCTGTGGTCCACTAATAAATCAAAGTACAAAAGGAATGGATTAAACCAGAAGCAGCAGTTTAAAAGGCAAAGTCTAAATATACAAAGACACTTATATACTGAAGGTTCTCAAAAAAAGAACTGTCTGTGGTGCTCCATTGCAAGAAGATTCAAATCATAACTAGAAAATGAGAATTGGAGGAGGGCAGCTTGAATGTAACTGGATGCTGTGGGATGTTGTCATAAAGGTCAGCAAGCAGGATACACATTAAAGCTGATCTTGCAGTAAAATATAAGGTCTGCTTAATTTGATACAAATCACCTACTGGTAGTATTAATATAGTTATTTATTACAAGTATTTCTATAGCGCCGAAAATGTATGCAACACTTTACATAGTTGCGGGACTCAAGTTGCCCCAACAATCTAAGGTCTCTATCTCACAGGCATACATATAAGTGTCAATTTAGACAGGAGCCAATTAACCCCTTCGTGACTGACGACGTACAGTGTACGTCGCCAGCATCGGGGCTGTTTAAACAGACTCCCGGCGACTTTTGCCGCCGGGACTGTTTAAACTTGTAGAGCCGACTGTCGGCTTTACAACAGAAGCGATCCTGGCGACTTACCTGTCGCCAGATCGCTTCTGCGTCCCGAAGAAGGGGCCGCCCCCCCCCC
>NW_017307088.1:256437-263758 GCF_000935625.1 Nanorana parkeri
AACGACGAACGCGCTACACATGTTGGGTATCGCCGCGCATGCCGGAGTGAGAGCAATAATTCTAGGGCATCTCTAAATTGATGACCTGTGGGGGCTTTTAAAGCGTCTTCTATTGACTTTTTGGGGTACTGCAGTTTTTTGCTGTTTCACGGACGCACGCAATTTGTAACCTATGCATGTTGGGTATCGTTTTACTCGTTGTAACCTCATCTTTTATATGTCATTTAAAAAATTGGTATTTTGTTGTGTTTTGGGTCATTAAATTTTTCACTAAATGTTGGGGTTTAATAAGGAGTTGCGCTAATATTGCGCAACATAAAAATTTGCAACTACCACCATTTTATTCTATAGGGTCTTGGCATTCAGAAAATATATAATGTTGGGGCGTTTTAAGTAATTTTCAGGCCTAAAATGTGGAATATAACATGGGTGCAAAAAATGAAAAAAGGGCCTCAGTCATGAAGGGGTTAACATTCCAGCATGTCTTTGGAGTGTGGGAGGAAACCAAAGAACCCGGAGGAAACCCACGCAAGTACAGGGAGAACAAACGCCTTGCATATAGTGACCTGTCTGGGATGCGAACCGGGGTCCCCCAGCGCTGCAAGGCGGAAGTGCTAACCACTACGCCACTGTGCTGTTAGTAGGTATAAAATCTAGCACAAAAAAAAGGGTGAATTAAATACTTATCTTTGAATTGCTTTCCACATCGCTGGCCATGTTGCCACCTCCCTTCCAAGAAGATCCCTGGGAGGGAGGAGGAATGCAGAACAGGCATAATCTTGCAAGAAGACATTCCAGTCCATTGCAAGAGCATCTTCTTACAAGATTTTGACTAGAATCTACTTGAAAAGACTGACATAATTCTTGCCTAGGCACGACAGGTGGAAGATGGGGGAGAGGCAACTATAAACACTAAAAAAAATTTTTTACAGGTACACTTCACACCTACTAATAGTAGGTGATGCGTAAAGGGGGCAACAGGCAGTGTAAGCGGATGCCGCATTTTACTGCAAGGTCTGCTTTAATGGGTCTTTAGGCAGGAGTTCTGATCCCTCTACATTACTTCATGTTTGTTACACTGGGGATTGCTGTGACTGGGCAGATGTTGACATTCAAGGGAGTTCCAGTTTCCTGGATTGTCCAGTGGTGAAAAGTCCTGCTTTTCTACATTCCTTGGATGCTGTGAAGCAACACTGGCAGTTCTTTTAGACACATTATTATACAGGATTTATATAGCGCCAATAGTTTGCACAGCGCTTTACAATATAAGGAAGACATTACAGTCACAATACAATTTAAGACAAGATGGTAAGGAGGGCCCTGCCCGTGAGGGCTTACAATCTAAAACACTGAAAATAAATAATTTTGCCCATACAGTGCAGACAAAAGGGAAAGTCAGCTGGTAGAAATCTATAAATAGGAACACACTGTACACAGTATCATTAAAGCTGGTTCCCATGCTAAACAGAATTACAAGCCTAGTGGTAGGTAGAAAGGCTCACACACATTCCAACTGTTTCATTAGCAATCTGAAGTGTGGGTTAATACAAGTGAAGATCAAGCATTTGGATATATGCAACACAACAAAGAGAAATCTTTGTTTTAAAGAAAAAACTAGTGTATCAATAAACATAGGCTTGATTTATCATAGTGTCAGAAATAAGCAAGCGGATATAATCAAGTTTTCCAGTGCAGGTTTAAAAAGGTCCTATCACCAGACCAATCACTTCAGCGAAAATCTTCCCATAAGATTATATGTGCATTTAACAAATGTTATGTATGTTATTTAATGTATAAGCCTCACTAGTGTGGGCATCCAAAGCCCTGAAATTGCTGCTGGGCGCTGCCATTTTGGATGTTACGTCAGCAGTCCAAGTAGATTCAAAACTGTAACTCAAGTGACACTCTGCAGTATTACCCCGTAAGTTACATAAGAGGTCATGCAGTGAGGTGATTGGAGGGGTGGTGTTTGGCCAGGACCAGGTGTTTGAGGTGCATCAAGAATTAAAATTTTAAAACCGAAATAAAAAATGTCGGGCCAAAACCGAAATTTTTTTTTTTTCAAACTTAACATTTTTTAAATATTTTGTTTTTTTTTATAAACATTTACATTTTTTAATATTATTAAATATTTGTATTTTTTACTTTAGTTTTAGGGGCTTCAGGAAAATATTAGGGGTCTAAACAGACCGATATTTCCCTTTTAAAATAGAAAAAGAGATTAAGAACACAAAGTCCTCAATCTTTTTTTCTGTATCCCCTGTTATAAATGAGCAGGAATCCTATATACGGAGTGTTCCTGTCCATTCATAAACTGAGAACATAGTGTGTTTACTATAACCACAATTATGAATGAACAGGATGTAGATCACTTCCCATTCATTCATAATTGAAGATATAGTAACCATACTCTGTCCTCAATTATTTACAAACACTCAGCGATCACTGAGTGTTTGTACTCGCTCTCCTTCACGACACGCTGTCACAGGAGGCTGAGCGAGCGGTGTGGGGAGGAGAGCTCGATCTGACAGCTGACTCCTCCCCCGCACCGCCTGCCTCCTGTGACAGCGCTGGCTGTCTTCACCCACACACTGCTCTCCTTTGATCTGTGACAGGAGGAGGCTGAGCAGCGTGGGGAGGAGAGACGCCGATCGCTCATAGCGCTCTCCTCCCGCAGCACAAGGCCGCCTGTGACAGTTTCTTTCCTCCCCACTGGGACACTATCGGCAGAAAAATTGCACTTTTGGACGATATGTTTCGATGGCCGATATATCGGTGCATCCCTAGCCAGCACAAAGAGCAATTAGATACTCTAAGAAGTGTGTGTGTGTGGGGGGGGGGCTTTGACGAGTGGAACAGAGGATGCTGTGCTAAGAAACGTACTACTCGATTTTTCAAAAGGCACATTGCAAGTGGAAAACAAAATACATAAAAATGAAAAATTCTGCAAGTTAACATTTAAAATACTTGACTTTTCCAGCTGTTACTTGTTGGTATCAGGGTCTCTTGAAACCTCTACAGATAGCTATTTGCTTTGTAAGCTATTTTTGAGCTTCCCAACTAAAAAAAAACCAACAAACTGGCCATCTTCATCCAGTAGGCCTATATCTTCATGCTCCACCCCCAAACTACTGTATATTGGACACAAATCTAGTCCTCAGTAAAGCTTCAACAGTTTAAAAAAAAAGGCTTAGAGAAAACCTCTCACTCACCCATGAAAAGTTTCCAATATATACAGATGCCTTCTTGCGCACATTGTTGTATGTGTACAAAATGGCGGGTGACTTGTTGTTTGATTTGGCCAAAGAAGCCTGTATAGGGGAGGTTTGCTCTGAAACATTGTTCTTCCCATCTAAGTGAGATGATCCAAGAGAGGCCACCGCCAAGACATCGTCATATAGGTCAACTTGCTCTGCAGAAAACTCAGGTTCCTATGGAGAGATAATACAGGTCACTTAGATCTGTCATTTTCCACAACATTATTAAACTATTCACAATTGAAAATAAGCTAGTGCCTACTGTTAAAGGACACATTTCTAGTCCTCCCTGATGCAAGGACATTACTGTGCCCTGGAAAGAAGTAGGGAGAAGAACCCCCCCCCCCACAAAAGATGGAGGGGGACAGGAATCCAAGGACACACGGAGTATGGGAGGAGCAATGGAGCAAAGATTCCACAAATGGGCACCAAGCCAAGTATAATGTCCTCTTTTACAGAAATGTTTTCTTTATTTTTTCTGTGACAAAGTAGCTTTACATGCATTGCTTAAAGTGACACTAGGGAGTTAAATCTTAAAAATACATTAAGTACCTTAACTATTAAGAAAAATTGATCTCATTTGTGTATCACTCAGCAGTAGATCCTCAAATCATCTCTGAATTGGTGCCAACACTGTCCTTACTTCTGTCCTTACTTCTAAAAATAAACGTGAGGTTGTAGTCCATCACAGGAGTGAGCTTGGAGCGGTGGCTACTTTACAAACACACACAAGGACCATGGAGAACAAAAGTCGCCCCCCTCCAGAAGGAAGGACAGTGTCATCACTCTGCTTGAAAAAGGGACCAAAATGGCTCAGAAACGTCGCTACACATTGCGACATACATTTTGTATATAAAGAAGAATTGACAGAATATGCTTTGGTCTGCTGGTGACTATTTTTGGATTTGTACTCGATTTGCGGTGGCACCCGCAGCCATTACAGCACCCACCCGATGTTTTTTGGTTATATCCAGTCAGGAGTGAGATAGGATTCTATGAAGTTCAACTGTGTGCTGCTTCGCATACACAGCCACATCATGCATTCACCCGATCCATGTGAATGGGAAGACAAAGCTGCATCTGCCACTGCAGTAGAGGGGCTCACAGACAGAAAGCAGCAGGGAGGTGACTCTTTCACACTTGTAGACCATTGTTGACTTCCTTCAGTCCCATGACAGAAGCTCTGCAGCTGCATACAGACCTGGGGCTGGGATATAAACAATGCAGGAGCCTGTGCATTGCCCCAATGAGCACACTTGCAATTCTCTGAACGCCTGAATGTAAAAACGTAATAAATGCACATTTTGTATTTTAAGATTATTGGTGCATTTATTCTTTTATTTCTTTCCAAAAGTCGGACTATACCTTGACATTTGAATGGTCATATGAGCTGTCAAAGTTATGTCACCAGCCTCTCCAACAATTCATGGCAGCCTCTCTGCAGCGTTATGTAGAAAATATTACGCGGGCAGCGCAGACTCCACATGGCTCTCTGCCTGTCGGAGAACCGACGTATTTTTATCCGGTCTATTTCAATACTGCTGATTTCCTGCAGTCTGTCGGCCACTTCCTCTCCACATGTACATCACTCTTCTGCACTACGGAAGCGCAGGGGTTTGACGCAAACCCAGTTAGCCCAAATGTGTGCAAAACAGTCACTGGCACAGCCCCCTCCTGGCCTAATTGGTTGCGGCAGGGGCATTCCCCGCCCCTTTGTGATCTGTAGCTGCATTAATTTGGCCAGGAAAGGGGGTGTTTTAGTGAAAGTTTTCACTCAGCAAAACTGGGTTCATACGTACATAATGTGCATACGTACATTATGTGTGTCCGCATGGCTGCTTGTAATTTACACCAGGGAGTCATGTGACAACGTAGAAGCGCTACTGCACATTAACATGCATCATGACACACACTTTAATGCATGCATTGATTTGCATTTCCATTGATTTAAATGAACAACACATCAAGCTAAAATGCAAAGATGTGAATCCAGCCAAACAGTAATCCCAGCCGCACAGCACACTTTTTATGGCACTGATCGTCCCCACAATGTCACAAACATTCGACTCAAATTCACCAGCATCTTCAGACCTCCATTTTAGGTGTATCCATCCCGGGACAGGACACTCACAGTAAAGTAAACAGCAAGGCCATACATTGACTCCAGCATGTAGAAAGGAAGGATTTCATACTGTACTGGGCCACATTTCTATAAAGGGAGAATTTCCTGTACACCGGCTCTGTGTGAGTAAACATAGCTAAGCACCCCGCAGGATGCAGCACAGTGCCCCCCACCTGGATGAACTCCTCCTCGGCGTAAATATCAATGAGGTCCGCCCCGTCCGCCATGCCGGGCCCGGAAGCTGCGCCCGGGCTGCTTTGTCCACCCACCGGACGTCCTCTTGTCTACGTCCGACACTTCACACACGTTCTTCCCCCCCGGTTCACTCAGTCTCAATGCAGCTCAGCTCCAAGGATCCCGCGCCAACCGCAACTTCCGCCCCGCTACAGACTGTATCCCTGACTTCCGGTCACGGGTGCTGCGCTGGGAAGTGACGTCAAGCCGTGCGCTGCGCGAGATGTTGTCCCTGGTCAGATCCCGGGTGAGCTAGGGGTCGGTGTTGTTGGGGGGGCGGGGGAGGGCAGGCAGTGATGTATAGGGAGGTCCCAGGCTGACCTTGTCCTATGACTGCTACACCTATGGAGGACTTCTTCACCTGGGGATAAGGGGCACATGTGGTTGCCACTACAGTATATGGAACCAGAACTTTTCTTTTAGTTTAGAGTGGGGGAATCTCCAAATTTTTCAGTTAATCAAATTTAAATAAATTAACCCCCCCCCTCCCTTATCCATGAGTGGCCAGCAGAATCCCCCTTTACATCCAGAAGTGCTTAGCAAAGTCCCCCCCTTACATCCAGGAATGGCCAGCAGAGTCCTCCCTTAGGGCCCACTCACACCACATCCAGATCAACTCCAGACCAGATTGTTTCCTGACCCAAAATGCATCCTGAAGTATCCCTATGCTTTTTCTGGCCTCTGTTCACACCAGCACAGTCCGTTCCAGACCAGGAAAATACTGCATGTCTCATTTTGTCTGGTCTGGAGTGCACTGGAACGTATGGAAACACATAAAAAATGCATACAAACACACTGGAAAGCATGTGAAAGCCCATTTTAAGCTTAAAAAAGCAAGGAAAAAAGCAGCTCTGGAAAGCGGCACAATTGCGGTAAAAACGCTGCAAAATGCAATGCATTCCAGATCTGGCCCGGGAAATGGTGTGAACCTGCCCTTACATCCAGGAGTGACCAGCAGTTTCCCCCCTCCTTACTTTCAGGAGTGCCCAGCAAAGTCCCCCCATATATCCAAGTGTACCAAGCAGAGTCCCCCACTTACATCCATGTAGATTGCCCCCCCCCCTTACATCCAGGTGTGGCCAGCAGAGTCCTCCCTTTACATTCAGAAGTTCCCAGCAGAGTCCTCCTTTAACATCCAGAAGTGCCCAGCAGAGTCCTCCCTTTATGTCCAGGAGTGCTTAGCAAAGTCCCCCCCTTACATCCAGGAGTGGCCAGCAGAGTTCCCCCTTAAATCCAGGAGTGCCCAGCAGAGTCCCTCTTTGCATCCAGGAGTGCCCAGCAAAGTTCTTTTTTGCATCGAGGGGTGCACAGTAGAGTTCCCCCTTGTGGCCAGCAGAGTCCCCCCTTATGCCTAGTAGTGGCCAACAGGGTCCCCCATTATGCCCAGAAGTGGCCTGCAGAGTTCTCCTTATGCCCAGGAGTGGCCAGCAGAGTCCCCCCCTTATGCCCAGGAGTGGCCAGCAGAGTCCCCCCCTTATGCCCTGAAGTGGCCTGCAGAGTTCTCCTTATGCCCACGAGTGGCCAGCAGAGCAACCCCTTACATCCATGTAGGGTACCCCTTACATTTCAGGCGGTAGAGCTGCAGAGCACAAGCCGGGAGGCGTGGCAAGTCTTGACGGATGAAGTCTAGTCCTCCTGTAAAATGCTGGAGAGGCGGGGCAATCACATTATTGGTTGCTAGGATGCTGGCGGCCCTAGAATCAAACCA
>NW_017307088.1:263865-292921 GCF_000935625.1 Nanorana parkeri
ATTGGATGGTCTGGTGTCCGTATTTTGATACACAGACTAACAGTAAAAGGTTTTCCTGGCACACTCACAAGCTAGCATGTAAAAAAACTTGTCTCACCTCTAGGGTTAAAAACAGAGGTTTGGATACATGTCTTCTGCAGAAAATGTGAAAGTCGCACAGCCGCGCAAAGGCACCTCTTATAGTGCAGTCCTAACTCTAAACTATGAGAGTCTCCATCTTGGAGCACATGGGGCAAAAGATGAAATTGGGTGCAGGTTTGTCCGGAGGAAGCCCAACCTCCCTAAAGGAGAACTATGGAGTTAGGGCTTTTCCCCATAGTTCTACTTAGGGTAAAGGGAGGACACAAACTAGCGTCCTCCCGTCACCCTAAGCTCAGTATACTGAGACGCCGCAGCTGAAACGGATGCAGACAATTATGTCTGGATCCGCCCAGCTGCTTGAGTGACAGCTGGCTCTGCCTATCTAGAGGCAGAGCCATCTGTACCCGCCCCCCTCCATCGTCTGTTCCGCCAGTCAGCGCTGGAGGAGCGGGGAGGGGAGAATCCAGTCCATCCCGTGACATATTCGAGAAGTAAGCGAACCCGGTATGTGTTCGCTCACTTCCCGATCTACTGAGCCGACCTGTGACAGTCTCATTGTCACAGGTCGGCTAGAACTATGAGGATGAGTGAAAAGCACTCACCTAATAGTTCTCCTTTAAAGGCACAGCAACGCACAAGGGATCCCGCACATCCCAATGGCAGCTGAGACCCCCCATGCATCACTGCATTTGTTTTGCTTCATACACAGACTGGCACACCCACTGCAAGTAGGCCAGGGTTGTTGCAGGCCAGATGTGGCTCATGGTCCGTAGTTTGGAGACCAGAGTTTGAGCTTTGAGGAATGTAGGGAATAGATAAAACCCTGTGACATGTTAATTGATGTTTCCTATTGGGGAGATTTCCCCATCCTATCCTAGTGACATGGAGGTCAGAGGGACAGGAAGTAATAGGAAATCTCCCCAATAGGAACCGAGAGAGCAATGGAGCCTTTTCACTTTTGAAAAAACATTTGTGAAAATGCAAGTTTTTTTACACAAGAAAAAAACAAAACGTTTAAAACTGAAAACATCAGATATGTTCTCAAAGCAGAGGACCAATAGCATAAAAACACGGCAGTTCAAGTTTTCTTATGTCACACTATATTGGCACAGATGTTTATCAAATCTATATTTTCAGTACAAAATCTTCAAAATATTTTGGATTAGTCCACACAAACCCAATAAAATCTTCACATTTTCTGTAAAATTTAGAACACGAGTCCAATATAAATAGATAACATGTATCATTTACACAATTTCTGAAAATATGTTGTGCGAAAGCCTTGGGGAGCTGCAGCTGACTTTAGTTCTGCCTTAAAGGAGAACTATGGGGTCAGGGCTTTTCCCCAAAGTTCTCCTTAGGGTAACGGGAGGACACAAACTAGCGTCCTCCCGTCACCCTAAGCTCAGTAGCTCGCGGTATACTGAGTCGCCGCAGATGAAGCGGATCCCGACAATTATGTCTGGATCCGTGCAGCTGCATGAGTGACAGCTGGCTCTGCCTATCTAGAGGCAGAGCCAGCTGTACCCTCCCCCGTCCGATGCACCAGTCAGCGCAGGTGGATCGGAGCGGGGGGAATCCAGCCCCTCCCCTGTCACGGCAGAGAGCTGTGACAGGATCGAGAAGTGAGTGAATGCCGGTATGTGTTCGCTCACTTCCCGATCTACATATTGAAGATGCACCAACACCACTTTTTCAGGATCGAGCATGAGTACCGATATATTTTGGTTTCGGTACTCTCCGATACCGAGCACCGATACCGGTGCTTCCGCTGGAATGGAGCCAGCTTCCCGGGCAATCAGGAAGCCGGGCGGCGAATAATGATATGCCGCTCTGCTTCCTGATTGCCCAGGAAGGTGGCTCCATGTTGTTTGGCCAGCTCGATTGTGATAGTGCGGGAAACTGACTTCCCAGACAATAAGCGCCGAGCCCGCTTCCCGGCCAAACAGGAAGCCTGGCTTCGAGTAATGAACGCCTCCCTGCTTCCTGATTGGCCAGGAAGCCGGCCCCATGCTGATTGGCTGGAAAGTCGGCTTCCCAGCTAATCAGCATCGAGCCGGCTGTTTGGTCGGTATGCTGATTGACCAGGAAGCCGGCTTCCCAGTCAAGGAGCAAGATGCTCGGCCGCCTCAATTCTGATTGGGGGCGGGAAGCCAGCTTCCCGGCCAATCAGCAAGGAGCAGGCTGTTCAGCCAGCTCAATGCTGATTGGTCAGGAAACTGTCCTCCCAGCCACTCAGCATGGAGCTGGCTTCCCAGACAATCAGGAAGCCAGGAGGGTCATTACTCGCAGCCCGGCATTCCTGATTGCCCAGGAAGCCGGCTCCATGTTCCCCTGCAGTACAAATACTCGGTATTGGCACAGATACCGATACTAGTATTTGTGCATCCCTATAAAACCTTGGTTCTCAACTGGTGGGTCGTGACCCAAAAGTGGGTCGCGACCTCATGTTCAGTGGGTCACCGCATGCCTTCCACTTTTCTAGGTGGGAGGCTCCTCAGCCTCCCCCTAGTCCCCCCCCCCGTAGTGCAGCATTGTGCATTCTTACACCAAGCAGCCATTCAAAATATGCTGCCCAGCGCCAAGTGTTGAGATGGGGTGGGTTGGGGGAATGGCCGCGAAGGAGCTCCCTTCATACTTTCAGCTCCCTCGCATGTCCTGTAGAGGTGCCTGGACTGAAGTGACATCACATTCTGGGTCCCAGAGCAGCTATGCCTGTATAGCACATGGCACATGTGAGCTGCACAGGCAATGCACATATGGATGACGCTCCATCACAGCACAGCAGCCCACACTGCCATATGTTCCATTGCAGTGCGACTTGGGTCGCGACTTAATGATCGAGGACAAATGTGGGTCCTGAGGTTACACAGGTTGAGAACCACTGCTATAAAACATACTCTTCCCAATACTTAGAGCCAGCATGGTACACTGCAGCTGGCACACACTGGCTCTATATATCGAGAACTGAGTGATCATGTAACTGCTGATCGTTCAGCTCACAGTCTCCTCCCTGTAGAGAACAGATCACTGTCAGTTAGCGCTCCCCGCAGGGATTCCCCACTCCCCTCTCTGTGCTAGAGAGGCAGACCTTTAGGGGGCGGGCAGAGCTGGCTCTGGTTCTAGATAAGCAAAATCAGCTGTCAATCAGACAATATTGCAATGTCCGCATATAGTGGGCACTAGCCCACTCACTGACTTTGGGTCACAGGACTACAACAGTAAGTATTTCTCTGACACAAAAGTGAAGTAAGCCCAAAAAGGTTTGGCCTTACTATTTTAATCATACAGTTTTCTCTTATCTCCCTTACAATGTCTCACAAATACCAGTTGATCCTGCCAGTGAAGGAGCTTCCTCATGGTGCTTCCTTTTATGAAATGTGAACACTGCTGCACTGCACCTGAAATCAGAGCAGCGTTGTCACCATCATGTAGGCTTTGTCGGCTTGCACTACACAGAGATGAAGATGTTTGCAGGGGGTGTGGCTATCAGCATTGTCCCTGCGGATTCATTAGACTGTAGCTTGTCAATCATTACCTGGGCCACAACTAGTCCTGTCCACTGCATGCTGGACTGACAGAACTGCTTCTATTGCTGTGCCACTGTGAGCTGCAGTGTCATGGAGGGGAGTGTGTGAGAGACACACATAATAAAGTGTTTGGCTTTTTTTTTTACTTTGAGGATTATTCATCACATAAGGATTTGGGACCTGTTTAGACCATCATACAGGAACCTTTAGTCAGGGGTGTCAAACTCAATTTAATCGTGGGCCGCATCAACATTATGGTTTCCCTCAAAGGTATCTGTAAGACTATATAAATGTATCTAATCTTTATCATAATTGCCCCTGCATTCTATTATCACTGGTTTTAGTAATAACTTAATACCTAGATTTGAAAGTAGAAGTCTAGGAAATGGCCTGGTGGGCCGGATTCGGCCCCTGGGCCTTGAGTTTGACACATGTGCTTTAGATGTACTTTAAACCTGATATATATTCGCTTTTTATTAACATTCTCCATACTCCTTTTGTAGAGCTCTCTGTTATCTGCCATTATCACACGTCAAGGGCCAAGGTTCCTGACAACCGGTGACACAGGAAGACATGATTCAGAGATCCCACTGCCAGTTTGGAAGGAACGCATCGGTGAAACACCAGAGGTCAAAAGAGCAAGACTTGTATATGAGAGCCGGAAGAGAGGCATGCTGGAAAACTGTATTCTGCTCAGGTATTCAGAGGATAGTTTGTATGTGTTATGTTGATAAAGAAGAAATGTTACTTATAAATCACATTTACTCAAAACCCAACATAGTTACATAGTTAGTCAGGTTGAAAAAAGACACATGCCCATCAAGTTTAACCTGTAGAGATTAGAGGATAAAAAAAGAAAAACCTAAAACAGAACGCTATGCCCACGGTTACCCACTGTTGATCCAGAGGAAGGCAAAAATCTCTAAAGAGTAATTACTTCACAGTACAAGCAGCTAGAGAGGTCAGTGAGGGATTGTTTTCAATCACTTTTGTTGCTTGTTAAGAATATTTAAAAACATTATTAAACATAGTCTGGGCACAGGCGCACTCTAAGTGTTAAATAATCATATTTGACTGGAGTAGAACTCCGATCAGCTATACAGGTAGTTTACATACAAATAAGTAAACTGTTGCTTATGTTCTTCTTTGTGGATCATTTGTTAGTAAAATTGATACTCAAGTGCCTGTAAAGCTGGCATGCCATGTGCTGTAACTTATAGCAGCTGATCACATTACACTTTACTGAAGACAAATTACTTAAACATTAAATATGATTGGAGTCACTGCCTGTGGTACTTTATAGTTTTCCCTTATTGAATAAGCATGTTAGTCCTGTATGATTCTGGAGTCTATTTTATTTTTAAAAAGCCTCTCTCAGATGTTATTACAGCTAGTTAATTTTTGGATTTTATTTGTCTCTGCAGTCTCTTTGCCAAAAAGTATCTAAACACCATGACGGACACCCAGCTATCACAGTATGATCGGTTAATCAATGAGCCCAGCAATGACTGGGACATATACTACTGGGCCACAGGTACGTCTCAAGTATTGAAGGGATTAGAGGGAAGTGTGGTCAACATTTGCAAAAAACCAGCTGTCACTGTGTCTTTGAAGGTCTTTATAAGTTAGATGACCATTCTTGTAGATGGTCATCGGTAAGGTTGCCCTGTTTAAATCTTGCCAATTGCTATTTTTTCCGAAAATGCTGGTGCTTCTGCTGGCAGTGTTTGCTAAATGCATAGACATGCACACGTATGAGATATGAGTCTGTGTGTCCACATATACTAGAAAGAAAACTGTACATGTTGTACATGTCTATTTTTAAATCCATGTGATTTTCCATTTTACAGGAGCCCAGGAACCACCTGAGGAGTTCAACAATGAAATTATGCATCTGCTTCAGGAATATGCCAAGAACCGAGAAATGGAGCAACGTCTCAGGCAGCCAGACCTAGAAGAGTCTCATTGACTTAGATTATATATCCGTGCTCACTGAAAAAGCTGTCTATATAAAGGACTCATCTGATACAAGCTCATGTTGGTCATATATGGACAGGCCTTTCGCCAGTAACAGTGTCAGGTCTGAGTGTTCCATGCAGGCAGATGCTCAGTTTTATTCTCTGATAGTATAATATTCTTCTAACCATAAATGTACTCAAAAACTCAAAAATTTAAATTTCGTAGCAATCAGAGTTATACCCACAACATAAGGGATCTCTGACAACTCATATACCACATATGCTAGTAATGTGACATCCAGATTTGTACTTTCCAAAAATCACAGGGTATCAACTGAACAAATGGCTTGAATAAGCTATAAAATGGGTTAAAGTGACACAACATTCAGGAGTTAAATCTTAAAAATACATTCAAGTAACTTAACTATTAACAAACATGTATCTTATTTGTGTATCACTCGGCTGCAGATCTTCCAATCATCTATGAATTGGTGCTGACACTGTCCTTCCTTCTGGAGGGGTGCTACTATTGTTCCCCATGGCCGCTGTGTATGTTGTAAAGTAGCCACCCCTCCAAGCTCGCTCCTGTGATGGACAACAATCCGATGCTTAGTTAGCTAATTTGTATTGAGATTGTAGTCTATTACGGGAGTGAACTTGGAGTGTTGGCTACTTTACAACACACACAGGGACCATGTGAAACAAAAGTAGCCACCCTCCAGAAGGAAGGACAGTGTCAGCACCAATTCAGAGATGATTTGAGGATCTACAGCCGAGTGATACACAAATAAGATACATTTTTGTTAACAGTTAGGGTACCTGAATGTATTTTTAAGATTTAACTCCTGAGTTTAGTGTCACTTTAAGCATTACAGAACTAGTCCAGTTGACTGTGACTACTACTTGCCACAGTGTATGACTAGCTTTTAGAGATTCTGGACTTAGTACAGCTCCTGTAAGTGAGTCCTTATATACAACAAAGAACAAATAGAATGTCACTCGCACTCCAAGGTAGCTTCCATTCAATCTATTT
Organism: Nanorana parkeri; assembly: GCF_000935625.1. Taxonomy (NCBI): domain Eukaryota; kingdom Metazoa; phylum Chordata; class Amphibia; order Anura; family Dicroglossidae; genus Nanorana; species Nanorana parkeri. The sequence continues at coordinate 270,468 of NW_017307088.1, forward strand.
ATTAAGTAATGGTGCAGCATTTCCATGCAACGTTTCGGAACCAAAGAGGTTCCTTCATCAGGCAAGCTTTCAGTTTGCCTGATGAAGGGACGTCTTTGGTTCCGAAACATTGCATGGAAATGCTGCACCATTTAGTCAATAAATAGATTGACTGGAAGCTACCTTGGAGTGCGAGTGACTTTCTATTTGTTCTTTGTTATTTGTGGAGGCATCTGCCATCACTGCCGCACCCGCCCTGTGTGTGGGGAACTTCTTTCCGGTCAGGAGTGCGATGGGACGTTTTGGATATTGACTTATATAGGTCTCTGCAACAACCTTTTACAGCCATGTGTGCATTAAGCTACGTAAATAAGAGATGATAGGGGAGAGTGTGGTGTTAGGACTGTTTCAGAACTGTCAGCTTAGTTTCTGAAATGAAGCGGAAACCAGCAATTATTTGTATTGCATGTGTACTATTTCATTAATAATACATGCCCTACTATTAAAAAATGTTCTTCAAGAACTGTGGGTGGAAGGTTTTTTGTCCTAACATAATTTTTTACGTTGAATACATAATTATTTGCTGCTGTTTTTAATGAAAATGTTTGTGTTCTACAATGTATGTAAGCTTTTAGAATTTCACTCCCCAAGAGGGATGCAGATATGCCTTGTTTGACATGTTGCACCTAGATGATTCTTATGCTTGAAATATGGATTGAGAGAAAAAATAAGAGTGAGAAAAGCTGAGCCCTTCATGGCAGCTCCCAGAGGAGAGTAAAAAGAAAAAGTAAAAGTGTCATTTTAAAAAATATTTTTTTTTGCCTGGCTATGTGAGAGCAACAAATATGCAAAACAAGAAAAGAGGGGACAGCACCCACTCCTAGTGTAAAAACATTTTTTTAAATAATAAATGGAATGCACATACTCTAACAAGTCACTACTCACATTTCAATGAACGGCACACATAAGTCAGAAGGCTGACGCGTTTCGGGGGAGATTCTCCCTTCCTGTGTGTTATCAGAGAGCAAACAAATATATACATATATGTGAAATCAATCTGTATCAGAGCCAACGGGGAGTGTGTGGCAATCAATTGTTCACTATTCAGACCTGTGTGCTGTGGTAAAAAATGGTAACACTCACATTACTGTCATGCATGGTAACACACATAGGGGTCTAGTTATACATTTTTTTTGCATAGCTTGTTTGTCCAACGAAACTGCAAGTACATTAGAGTGGCGCCCTACATTTGGCCTTGTTTCCCTGAAGCAGGGTTAAATGTAGAAAAAAACCACCTGCCTGGCGCCCGGAACTGCATGTCATGGTCATCGGGTGATAGGATTTTGACACCCCTGCCTAGGCTCGCATGCCACCAGAGGGGCCTCTGCGTGCCCTCTGTGGCACACATGCCATAGGTTGGCCGCCACAGATCTAGGGGAACTAGTGCCCTGTGAAGTCGGGCCCTAAGAGAGAGGAGTGGAATGTGGGAGTAGAAATGTCCCTGCATTAGTGGAAGTAAAACTTTCCCGTGTTAAAGGAGAACTATGAGGTGAGTGCTTTTCACTCACCTCATAGTTCTAGCCGACCTGTGACAATGTCACAGGTCGGCTCAGTAGATCGGGAGGTGAGCGAACACATACCGGGTTCGCTCACCTCTCGATCCTGTCACGGCTCTCTGCCGTGACAGGGGGAGGGGCTGGATTCCCCTCTCCCCGCTCCGATCTGCCAGCGCTGACTGGCGGAACGGACGGGGGAGGGGGCGGGTACAGCTGGCTCTGCCTCTAGATAGGCAGAGCCAGCTGTCACTCACGCAACTGGGCGGATCCCGTCATCTAAGTCGGGATCCGCTCCGACTGCGGCGTCTCAGTATAACGCGAGCTACAGCTACGAGCTATACTGAGCTTAGGGTAACGGGAGGATGCTAGTTTGTGTCCTCCCGTTACCCTAAGGAGAACTATGGGGAAAAACACTGACCCCATAGTTCTCCTTTAAATAATAAAATTACATCTATAGTAAAAGACCACCTGCGCCCCCAGCATGGGTGTCCGTAATTAAAGACCATTCCTCCCCAATGTTTTGTGTTCCAGCGCCCGCCACCCATTGCCACTCTGCACAGGGTCTCTCTAGGTATACAATGGATAAGCCCCACAGTAAGCATAAGAATATATTTACATTTTTAGGGAAATAAACACATAAAGTCTATTATCCTGTGGAGGATTTTTTTTCGTTTTCATGGCAAAATAAAGCTCAAGAAAATGTATACCATAAAAACACAGTGCCAAGCATGTAAATCCTTTACACCAGTTTGTGGATGCAACTAATAAGATCTTCATTTAAGTTGCATTGTGCACCTTACAGTCTTATAATATCAATTTGGGAGACTCAACTAATCTGAGTATATAGATCCAGTCTGCAATGGAGACAGGACCTTTAAAGTAGAATTTGGCCTCTTGTGGTTGGAACTCTGTACAGGCCAAAGCTGACATTGTTTATGTTGCTATGGTGACTGTAGCCAGGTTACTCCAGGGACACATTCTGTAAATGAATTCTGTGTTTATTAAAACATCAGAGCAGTTTTATCTAAGCCTTCCACTGCAATGGGACGTCATCCTGTTGGCAGCATGTCTCCAAGGATTCGGGGGAGTGCTGGAGGAAGCTGTGACCCTCTGAACTTCTATGGTACCAACTACAACAGCTCATATGGTGAGAGTTAATATAATGCCGGTAAATTACTGGGAGGATGATGTAAATAAAGAGTAAAGAAGTTTTTCTGTAATGCTTTTTATTACTGTTTGCAGAGTATTGAGGCACAATGGCTTTAGTGAACCATAACTCTTTTCCCCCAATTTATTGGGGTTCTACAACATGTTTGTTAATTGGCTCTAGGTACATCACTTTGCACAATGCACTTTGCTTATTACTCATGCATACATGTACCAACCTGTGCACTTATAGACACAAAAGAACATAGTTATGTGGAGCAGAGCTGGGAACGGTTTTGTACATTTTTACTTAAATATGGGCCATCCACCACCAGTACTATTTCAACAAGCTGTATCTCACCCAGTCTTGAAGTTTCTCTAGGCAGGAATTTAATGAATGATGGGACACTTAGGCTACATTCACACTACAATGTAGGTGTGTTTAGGGATTCCTGCGTCAGGAACTTGCGATTTTCTGCAGCAGGAATCCCCAAATGGTAGCTGTGTCCTGTTCAAGTTACTGATTGGGTGACAGCGAGCAATTTTGTAAGAGGCAGAAAGCTGGCACACAGCATGTAAATGTATGTGATACGATTACATAGGGTTGCCACCTTTTCTTCAAGCGAAACCCGAACACTCTAGCGACGCGCAGACATATTTTTGGGGGAATGAGTCGCAGCTTATTCATATGTAAATAGCACCACCCATTCGTATGTAAATATCACAGTTGAGACTATTTTCAGTGGGGGGCCAGTAGCCCCTATATTAATTTTGGTTGCCCCTGTCTGCCTGACATCTTATGTCCGGGTTTCTGTTGCCATGAAACCTGGACAAAGCATTAAAAATCCGGACTGTCCGGGTGAATCATGGACAGGTGGCAACCCTACGATTACATGCGGCTAGGAATCAATCACTATCCCTGGATGCATAATCAATAGAAAATGGCAGATTTGGGATACCTGCTGCAGGAAATCGCAAGTTACTGATGCAGGAATCCCTAAACACACCTACATTGTAATTGTGAATATAGCCATAGGCTTGGCTTGAAGGATAAATCAACTCGTGTGTCATTTGCATAACAGTGGTAGCTGAATCAATGGCATTTGACTATTTTCATAGTAACCTGCTGGACAAAGGGGACAAACCGAGAGCTGTCTCCTCCCTCAAACCGTAGTGTTTATACATGTAAAGTGATATTAAAGACAAAAGGTTTTTAATTTATTACATATGCTAAATGACTTACAACGGATGCTGCTTCTTGATGTTTAAAAGTTTTAGTTGCCTGCAGAGTTAGCTGGTCCCCTAAACACTGGCCTTGATATCCTGTTTTATAGTGACTGCTTTCCATTGCAGGGTCCTATGGAGCCCCCTTGTGTGTGCTAGTAATCTGTGTGTGCCTCCCCAACTGAGCAAGGCAAGACACTCTCTGCCCCTTGGTCCTTAATCCTCCCTTATCCCATATGATTTTGTACTGGACGGGAAGTTCAGGGAAGCCAAGCTGAGAGAGTTGATATCTCACTTATTCAGCTACAGCGAATGCTTTTCTTTTAGGAACAGTATACAGGGCTAGATGTGTGTCCCCTCCACCTTGTGTTGTCTTGTCTGTGTTCTGTGGTACCGTTACCTGAGATTCTAACTGGCTGGCTACAGACAAAGCTAGACGAAGCCTAGCCAGGCCCGGCGCTACCGCAAGGCAAGTCAGGCGGCCGCCTTACGGCGCTGCAGGGTGAGGGCGGAAAAAACAGCGCATTTTGACAAGTACTTGTACTTGTCATAATGCCCCGATGTTTGCGCTATGTTTTTTTTTTTCACTTACCTTCGGTGTGGGAGAGCAGCGGCGAGTCAACGCTGGTCCAGTGGGAGGAGCTCCAGGTGGGGTCCTAATTTAGCTGGCCGGTGACTGCCAGAGGTGCCGCGCGTGTCAGGATCCTCTCGCAGTCGCCGGCCAGCTAAATTAGGACCCCACCTGGAGCTCCTCCCACCGGACCAGCTGGTTAATATGCCATATATGGAATATATATGTTCTAATTTTTCTCATGGACCGCTGTGTACCCACATTAGCTACCCCATCAAAGCGATAAATTCCGAACTGTAACCACCCATTATCAGATCTATAACCCATATTTAGCACCTGTTAACACATGTTTTCTTGTCGATGCTACGGTCTACGCACCGAATACTGTGATGTTATGTAATGTCAATTGTCTTCTGTGATGAAACCAATAAAAATGTATATGATAAGGAACAGTATACAGAGCCAAGCTTATAAAACTGAAAAATACAGAGAGAAAGTACACAGAGGAACTATAGGAAAGCAGCACAAGTTCTCCTTTCAGTGAGAGGAGTGTGAAAAAAGACCTCAAGAGAAAGTCACATCCTCATTGAAGTGATCAGAAGAGGAAGTGGATATATAGATAGATGGTCCACCCCATTTGTGACTTGGTTTAAAGTGAACAATAGAACTTTAAAGACCTTCACTTTACAGCCATGTTTCTCAAAACTGTGAAAAGATGTATCCTCTCATAAAAGCCAGGGTTGACCAAGAACAGCCTTGTGTGAGTCACCTAATCTCAAGGACCCCTTGACATTGGTACATTTATTACCAGTACTCCATACGTGCGTGTACATGTTCTCCAAAGTAAATGTCTTCTATGTTTTTAAAACTCCCAGAAACTTACAGATATCATTATTATTTAATAAAACTCCAAACTGTTTTGTTTTAAAAGAAGCAGAACCACCTCTCCGAGTTAGTAAGAAGTAGCCCAGGTAACATCTTTTTGAGAATAGAATAGTGGTCTACAGCAGTATATGGCACCCTTTAAAAGTATGCAAAATCTCTAGGCACCCCAGTTTAAAATGCAATATACTTTAAGGGAGACCCCATTCAAGAATAAACAAAAAAGTGGGTTTCCCCCTTCACATTGAAGTGTCCCCTTTAAATCAAGATTCCCCCTTCATATCAGAGTCACCCTTTGCATTGGGAGCCCCCCCCCCCTTTCCCATCAGCAGCCACTCTTTCATATCAGAGTTCCCCACTTTCACATCACAGTCCCCTTACCACAAAATTCTCAGGCACCCCTGAGAAAGCCAGAAGCCACACCAGAGTGCCATGGCACCCTGCTTGATAAAGAGGAGTCTACAGCACTGATGTTCATTAGCATCTGCACAATAGCCCCCATTTATCATATGAACAGTGATTTAATGTCCTCCAGCAGATGCAGATACACCCCTATGTGGAAATGATGGGCTCAATTCACTATGGGATTCAGCCAGAGTTTGGCAGATTTCTCCCTCAAAATGCCTGATGGGGAGAGATCTGTTCATCCTCATTTGGCTTTTTCCAGTGCCACCACCTGCAATGCCCTTGGCCTGCCACAGCAGAGCATCAATTGTGCATTTTATCCTTCATTCTTCTCCATAGAATGCGAGTGCCCAATACTGCCTTTAGCACTGTTTATCGCCCCTACTTGGAGAAAAAGGCCCAACTACAATATGCAATGCTAACGATAGAACATTGCTTGCAGGTGGTATGGTCATCCTTACCTGCTTGATTTATACAGAATCATAAAACTCATATATGTTGTTAAGTAAAGCAATGTAAGTAGATCACAGTTATAAAATACAAGTCTCTATGTTTATGTTCATGTAACATTTTGTTGACTCCTTCGGTATTCTCGAACTGGTGTCATGCAGGTCGCCCACAGTTTGTTCCAGGTGGTGTCCAGCATCCTGGGATTCTTACCCACCGGAGCACAGGGTACCAATCAAACTTCAGACCGGCTGTATACTATTCACCCAACTTGGACCGGAAAGATAACCCAGCCATGGGGTAAGCTTTCAATGCGGTGCTGTTAACTGTTGCATAGAGACAGCCATCTTGCCAGCTAAAGCAATAATCATGAGGAAATATATCTATGTTCTACAATACAGTGGTGTTACTGAAATCCTACTTGCAACTAATATGACAAGCTTCTAATAAATAATGGATTCCTTTGGAGATGTTTACAGTATTTCCTCTGCTAGTGAGAGAAGCACTATACTGGTTTTAAAGGAGAACTATGAGGTGAGTGCTTTTTACTAACCTCATAGTTCTAGCCGACCTGTGACAATGAGACTGTCACAGGTCGGCTCAGTAGATCGGGAGGTGAGCGAACACATACCGGCGTTCGCTCACCTCTCGATCCTGTCAAGGCTCTCTGCCGTGACAGGGGAGGGGCTGGATTCCCACCCTCCCCGCTCCGCCAGCGCTGACTGGCGGAACGGACGGGGGAGGGGGCGGGTACAGCTGGCTCTGCCTCTAGATAGGCAGAGCCAGCTGTCAGTCACGCAGCTGGGCGGATCCCGGCATAATTGTCGGGATCCGCTTCAGCTGCGATGTCTCAGTATGCCGCGAGCAGCAGTTGAGCAGTTGGCAAGAGGCTGAGCCCTACCCAACTCTAACTAAAACTTAAAGAGGGGATAGAATTTCACTTTATTTACATGTTATCTGATCAAACTGGACATCTTGCGTAATATACCTTCTCATCTTTTGCTCAGGTTAATGCTAAGGAAAAATTACACATCAATCACCAACAGAGATTTTGTCCCTCACCAACATGTTACAGGAACAGAGCCTCTGCCCCACAACCTATACTCTCCCCAGAGTGGATTCATCAGGAGCAGTGAAGTCACCATTCCCAAATCCAGAGCTGTGAGTACTGGAGGTATTTAATGATCTGCAATGTGAATGACCCATAGATAGTAGATTCATCATCATCATCGTCGTCGTCATCATTATCATCATTATCATCATCAGATAACTGTGATTTGATCAGAGTCAGACTGTGATTGCTCTGTCCACAGACATATAATGCAAAGCATTTGTTATGCTTTGGATACAGTCGGGAAGGGTTGTTATCTTGGGGTCCCTTTGGGGTGTTGTCTGTGACACCAGATTTCATGGGTAGTCTGCCGCTGCTCACCTCTTATTATAACAATGATGTTGCCTGTCTGCCATTCTGCTCCAATGGCTTCAACACTCTGCAAGTCACTGACTTGGAATAAGTTTGCAGATCAGGAGTTCTCACTTTCTGTTCTGGGTTGGTGACATTGAAAGCCAGGGACAGCCAAGCAACTAGCATCTTCAGGAAGGAGGTCAGAAATATCAGCCTACACATTGTATTAGTGCAGACTTTCTTTAATGTGTTTTGTCAGGATGACCTCATGAGTTTTATACTGCAGGTGAAGTCTGTGCACTTTGACACACGGGATCATGGTTCTGGAGTTATTGCTGGCATCCCGCCACACCATCGACCTCTGCTGTTTATGCCTCATGGAAAGGGATCCCCTGAGGTTGAAAACCTCAGAAATGTGAGTAAAAAATGTTCAAATAGTTTTGTTTTTCAAGAAGTACCTGTTCTGAGACCCACAATCCATATACCCATTGCACTCCTGACCGCTTATCCATAATAAGAATGGTTGGGTGCATCGGCAGTCGACAGGTGGCTACCGTCCAGTAATACAAAAAAGTATGCACACCGGCACTCCAAAGGTAGTAGTACGTCTATTTATTGACGCACGTGCAAGACATGCTCATTGCATGTGCGTCAACAAATAGATGTACTTCTACCTTTGGAGTGCCGGTGTCCATACTGTTCTGAGACCCAGTGAAGTAATCTCTAGGTCGGTCTGCTGCTTTTGCTCTGAGTTTGGTAGGCTCCTGTATACGTTACAGCTCACGGACTGATGATATGAAAGAACACATCCCCAGGAACCCTTTAGATGTGCCTGCTTCTCCCTGCTGGCGACTGGGTGCTACAGACTTTAACTCTGCAATTTGTTGATTGGTTGACTGGTTGTAGGCATGTCTAAAGGGATGCCGGGGATGTGTTCTTTCACGTAAAGCTCAGGAACAAAATGGTTGATGTCGGAGAAAGCTAAAAGCTGTGAGGTGAGGGGGGCGGGGGGGTCAACCACAGTACAGATCAGGAGGGAGAAGTGATTGATGAATGTCGGAGGTTGTTCCAACAGAAAATGGAGGTGGGCTCAAGATAGCTGCTGCTGCCGCTTCAAAGATGTGGCGATGCCAGTTTACAGAAAATTGAGAGTAATCAGTTTCAAAGCTAATGAGTTATTGATGGACACAATTAGAATTGATGAAAATTAACATTATATTATATTAACATTATATTGGAAATGTTTATGGGACTCTCAGGATCTGTACATTTTAACTGCCCGCTTCAGAGAACTTAATGTGTAAATCCGGCCAAAACCTATTTTTTGGAGAGTTTATGGTTTAGAAGCTCTGTCAAGCTTTTTATTGCTACTGAGTTGGGCTTGCCCCTCATCTTTATAGAGTTTGTAGTCACGCCTGCACACTGCAATACTGGTGCTGGAAGATTAATGTACAGACTGCCCGGGTATTCTATAGTGGGTGCGTGCTGCATCTGAGGTCTGTCTGGGTATAGATAAGAGGGGGGACCTGCATAGGGTTTTTTAGGATATGAGTTTACCTCTACTTTAATGCATGCACATATATGTGAAAGGGTCTGAAGACGCTATGTTTTGGGCAGTGCTGTGAGGGCAAATGTAAAATTGTGCAGCTGCCAGCAGAACACAAGGGCAATCTTCAAATGGGAACACTTATTCCAGTAACATCTGTCAAAGGTTGGATTTCCTCTTAACTTTAAAGAGATTTCCCCTCAATTCCTATTGTGTCCCTAGTGCAGGAAGCGTGCACAAATATCTCCAAGGGGGACACAAATCACAATAAAATCCACACAAAGGTTCTAAACTTTCTTCACTATGCCCAAAGTTGAAAAAAAAGGTTTTGGCTGGAGTTTCTCTTAAGCCACATAGGAAGTGAGTGACCACCGGAGGCTTGACAGTGGATCTAAGTCTTCCCCTGGTTATCTAAATCTAAAACAAGTGGCTGGAATTAAAAGCACTTACGAGGTTGTCTCAATGACTGTATTGTATAGAAAGGAAATGTGTTCAGCTTCTCTCTGTCTCTAACAGTGTGACCTTTATATGTCATAGGGTCCATCTTTTATGTCTACAGAATATAAAAACAGATTCTATGTACAGTCACCCCATCAGACAGGTGAGTCATTTGTATCTCCTTCAAAATTAACATGTAAGGGTCATTTCCCCCAAAACTGACTTTCTATTTCTATATGGATGCTGGCAGGTTGAATCACTAGCTAGCTTCACACATCATTTTTGGGACTTAGGATGATGCCAAGGGGATCATTTGCAAAAAAATCATTTATAAAAGGATACCAGTTTTTTGGCACTAGTGCCCCTAGATGGCAATGATGAGCATAGGAAATGTCTATACTCGTCAGTGCCATCTAGGAGTACTAGTGCGGTGCGAATGGCATCTGCCCAGCTATACGCTGAGCAGAACTTTTATAAATGAACCTCCAAGTATCTGCACTTGAGTTTCAAAGTCTTCCCAGCAGCCACAGCCATTGCAAACCTATTAATCCACACATGTGACTGCATTTGTGTGATTGACATACTGTATTTTGTCCTGTTATTTAAAATATGGACCATATAATACGTCTACATCCATGAAGTCTCAAATTAATCCAGAATAGGTCTGCATGTGCACATTGTACAGTTAGCATTTAAGCAAACCTGCCATTAGAAAAGTACAGGGACTGCCATTGTCCTGGGACTGTGGATGAAAACATATTGTTGCCAAACATACCCACCACCTTCTAATAATGTTTGGGTGGTGGGTATGTTTGGCAGCAATACATTTTCACTCACAGTCCCAAGACAAGCAGGTTGTATATGAGTGTCAATATTCCATATCTCTATACTTCTTGCAGGTCACTGGATATAGAGCGAAAAGGACAAGATCAGTGGCGTAAAAATCACCATAGCGACCCAGGCGGCCGCTATGGGGCCCGGGGCACAGTGGGGCCCAGCCAGATGCCGTGCTGGCCGCTATGGGATCCTCTGCTGCTGGCTTTCACTAGCGGCTGAGGACGAACACGCCACAGTTCAGATCACTGACAGTAATCTGTGCAGCGGCGCGTTCCTCTCCACAGAGTCAATGAGAGCCAGCAGCGGCGGTGGAGCCCATGGTAGGCAGCAGTGGAGGAGGCGGGGCCCATCAGCGACCGTGGACAAAGAGGAGGCGGACAGGTAAGGAGTGCGACCTGCCCACCTGAGGGTGACCCTGCAGAGCCCACCATAGACACTCTATGGTGGGCTCTGCAGGGTCACCCTCAGGTGGGATCTCGAGTGGGCTCTGCAAGGGGTATAACTAGAAATCACAGGGCCTCATACAAAATTTTGCTATGGGGCCCTGTGATTTCTAGTTACGCCCCTGGACGAGAGTGCCGTAAAATTGAGTCGACGTACAGTATAATCTTTATTTGTCACAATACGGTCTAGCATGAATTGGCAGCCAAGGCATTTTGAGGATTATGTTTAAATTCCCCTTCATCAGGGCTTAGATTTTCTGGGTAAGAGGAATCTGCATGGATGGTTAATCATGGGTTGTTTTTTTTGTAGCTGCAGCTAGAAGTTCACTCGGTTCTGTTGTCTGACAGCCTGGCAACTTAATTAAATGATCTTCTACCTGTTGCCAGGTCTTGATAGACCATTTTATTGTGACAAATAAAGATATCTGGACAGATTCCTATGGCTTGTTGCTCTTGTCCTTTCACTTGATATAAGCTGACTTTGACCTGACAGGGCTCCAATAAGCAAAACTAAAGCTGACATACTATAACAGTAATGTAAATCGTTTGGGACCTCAACTAATCTTGGAGTCCAGCGCTCTACCACCCTGTGGGGAGGCATCTAGAGAATCAGTATGACAGACAGTTAACTAGCATTTTCAGAAGAAATGGTTAGCAATGGCAGCCTACATGGTTCACTCATGAAAGATTTAATTTAAAGAAGAACTATGGGGTCAGTGCTTTTCCCCATAGTTCTCCCCAGGGTAAAGGGAGGACACAAACTAGCGTCCTCCCGTGACCCAAAGCTCAGTATACTGTGAGATCCACCCAGCTGCGTGATTGACAGCTGGCTCTGCCTATCTAGAGGCAGAGCCAGCTGTACCTGCCCCTTCCCCCATCTGTTCCGTCAGTTAGCGCTGGAGGATCAGAGCGGGAAGGGGGGGAGAATCCCTGCAGGGAGCCGTGAGTGACAGTCACGGCTCTCTGAAGGGACATGATCGAGAAGGGAGCGAACAACGGTATGTGTTCGCTCACTTCCCGATCTATTGAGCCGACGTGTGACAGTTTTATTGTCACAGGTCGGTTAGAACTATGAGGCTGAGTGAAAATCACTCACCTCATAGTTCTCCTTTAAGGAGAGCCTGCAATCCACGCTCAGAATAATACGATGTGAGTTGTATATTTGACAGCTCCAGTCATTCCCGTGCAATGTACCTCTCAGTACAAGAGGTAAAAAGCAGATACTTTATAAATATAATACTGTATCATGATTCTGCCATCATCCACCATCTTTTTATTTGCAGGCTCCTCTCAAAATGCTGTTATTGGAGCTATGGAAAATTCAGGATTTACCGAGGGGTCAAACAAGGAACCCATTACCCATGATCCACACTCACAGTACTGTGAGCCGGTAAGCAAGATAATACATTCACTGTATAAATTACCATACCGGATAAGGAATTAAAGGCACACCCTTATTAAACCAGAAACCCTGGAGATGCTTACAGGAAGCAGTCTACCTGCTCAGTACTTCAGTTTTTCATTTAGGCATAGTTGAAGTGTGCCAATCCACCCCGTCCCTTTTGTTGGTCATCTGGTGTTATGGAAACCCCCTGTTGTAATAGCAGGAGAATTCTGAGACAAACCCACTGCAGGGTCATTACACCAGTAGGTTGTGTACCCCTGGTGATACATCTGACTGGTTAAAGGTATATTAGATTAAAAATTGTAAATAAAATATTGAGGTGTACAGAGTACGGCCCATTAAGGCATCTGTGCACTGTACCCACAAACTTTTATCAGTAACCTTCTGATTCTGGAATGCAGCTACTTGTGATGTAGGAAAACCCACTGCAGGCTTCTTGCAGCCTATAACATGCAGACTATATGTTACGCACAATATGAAAAGTCTTGCTTTGTAAAGACACCTTCTTCTTTAATTTTTTTTGTAGCAGTCACGTGACCTTTTGCGGAATACTTGAGTTGGCTGGGGTAGTGGGCAGAGAGTCTAAGGCTAGGTTCACACCTTGGCAACACAACAGCATTTTTGCTAGTTTCTATGCGCATAAATCCAGTCGCATGTTTTTTGTGAGAGAATTGTGACACATTGATGTTAATAAGCAAACGCCCATAAAATGCGGTAAAAAAACTCACAAAAACACAGCAAACTTGCGTTTTTGAGCATATTCATTGGAGTCTTTGGGGCCAAGAAGCACTTTATCTGACAAAAAGAAGTTCTTGTACTTTTTCCAGTGATGGGCGTTTTGCTACAAGCTACAAAACGCTCAGATGTGAACATGGCCATAGAAATGAATGGGATTTTGTTTTGGGAGTATTTTTTGTGTTTTTTAGGGAAGAAAAGGCGCTACAAAACACTACGTGTGAACCAGGACTAAGCGAGATTTATGTGCATAAAACGCACACAACAATGTGCAAATACGCGCATAGAAACGAGCAAAAACGCTGTCGCCTAGGTGTGAACCCAGCCTTAGTTAGCCACTTCTGGTGACATGACTCACTTGTCCTGAAGTTCAATTTCTTCCTCTTCCTCCTATGAGCTGATTTGCAGGTTTGCCAGCTGGAAGCTGCACAGCGGGAGAGCGGGATGACAATGCCAGGGCTGTACTGGGTTGTGGGCGAGTGGTGTCACCCACAAAAAAAGGAAGTGCCAGGCCTGAAAGTTTAAATTCATAATTTAAAAAAAATAAAATAATATGCACCAATGTTAAAATCTAGCCATCCCATCCATGCCGAGGTGACACATATACAACTTTATCTGTGCCAATTACTAATGTATTTGATGTGGATTTGTGATTACACCAGCACTGTCACCTTCACGTTTTATTTTGTAGGTGGGGTATCACCGACTGATGGGACTCAGTATCACCAAGACTGATTTTCTGCCAAGCTCCATTTTACAGGTATACATTGCATATTGAATGATGTGTTTATGACCTGGGGGCCATTTACTAAAACAAAAAAGTGAAGAGCCCACAGAAGTTAAATTTCAGTTTATATTTTTGTGGTGCAGGTTACTAAAAAAAAAAAAATGTGTTTTCAACTCTGCATTTTTATGGGGTCTTTTTGTAAAGGTCGTGGGAATCCATGCATATCTGGCTTGCCTAGACTTGTTTACATTACTGGGTATTTATTAAGGTGATTAAAAAAGAGTTGAATGTGACAACGACAGTCTCATATCCCGCCACTGCCACCAGAATGTGACAGCTGCACTCAGCCTCACCCAGCACAGAGACTTTCCAGCACGTGGGCAGGGCCGGATTTACTCTCTCTCTGCTGCCCTAAGGACAGGTTCCTCAATGTGCCCCCCTACCCACCAAACCCCCCCCAGACCTGCAAGCTGCATACAAGTGATCTCGGTGGCAGTGCCAAGATCACTTATACAAAACAAGCGTTGGCTTCCCTGCTGTACATTTAGCTCTGCTTGCCCAAAGCAGGGCTAAATGTAGAAAACGACCCACCCGGCGCCCGGAACTGCATGTCACGGGCATCAGGAGATAGGTATTCCACACCCCTGCTGCCCCTCTACTCCCTGCTACCCCAAGGCTGGGCCTTGGTTGGCTTTGTGGGAAATCTGGTCCTGCCTGCAGGGCAACAATCTAAGTGCCAGCAGACTGAGAGTGATCGTTACTGGGGTCAGTTAACTCACAGTTAACCCTTTACCCCCATAAGGAGTACCCATCTCCACATATTCTAACAGTATCACACACCATTCACAGCATCTGCTGTCTGCTGTAGCCATTTGGAACTTGCCATTGCAAATTCTGTACACACGCTGCCACGCCCAGGCAGGAATGTTCACAATTTAAAATATGGAAGCTTTCCTGAGGGCTTGTTCACACCAAGCGCGGAGCAGATCCAGAGCAGATCAGTTGCAGACCGGATCAAAACTGCGTCCAATGTATTCCAATGGTATTTTTTGCTGCAGTTCACATCGCAGCGGCGTGCAGTTGCAGAGCAGATCCAGAGCAGGTGAAAAAACTGCAGCAGGCCCTATTTTACCTGCTCTGGAGCGCATCAAAAACGCATGCCAATGCCTGGAACACACTGAAAGCCCATTTAAAACTTACATTTTTTTTACCAAAAAGAGCCCGGAACGCATCAAAAACACGTACAAAAAAACGCGTCTAAAAGACTAGTGTGCGTGTGCAGAAACCTGACCGGATCTGCTCTGCATTTGGTGTGAACAAAGAGGCAGGTTTTCCTACAGGGATTAGTTACAGAGTATTTGAGGTTGAATAAAGACACAGGTCCATCGAGTTCCATCGAGTACCATTCCCTCAAACAATTTGCATACTATTTATGTCAAGCTGACCAGTCTGTAGTTCCAATTGAGCATCAGGCTGGCATCTTTAACCTTTTTTGAATTATTTTATGTCTTATTAAGAACACTCAGAGATTTAGCTAAATTATGTTTAAAATGTATTTCTAATGGAGAAAAAAAAGACAATTACAGAATATTACAACAGAGACAATAAGCAAATTATACAAAAAATAGGATTAAAAGTGAAAAGTACTCAGCAAAGTTCGCTCGGTCTTTGGTTTCGGCAGAGTCCAATCCACTGCAATCTGATGGACTAAAGGTCGTCGGCTTTTTATGAATGAAATTTGGGTGGTAAAATTAGATCTTTAAACTGCAGATATGTGTTGACCCTTCAGAGGGTATCATGAGCCAACCCCAACCCAATCAAAAAAGCTGAGGCGTGTGATGTAGGAGTGCTGAAGTGTTTGATTACACCTCAGTGGACACTTCCTTTATGCCAAGTATTTAAACCAGGGGTCTCAAACCTCCTGCCCTCCAGCTGTGGTGGAACTACAAATCCCATGAGGCATTGCAAGATTCTGACAACCACAGACATGACTGCTGAAGAGAGATGCATCATGGGATTTGTAGTTTCACCTCAGCTGGAGGGCCGGAGGTTTGAGACCCCTGATTTTAACCATAGCTATACGATTTGCTATGAATCTTATGAATATTCTCCTTAGGAGATGTAATGTGCCCAATTTGCCTGATGAACATAACAGCACAGGCATGTTTGATGTCTGATCGTCTTTCTATGGAAATTGTTTGAAACTTAACTTTTGGCAGCTCATCTGTATGTTAGCATAGGTCAGTAACCCCAGTCTCTGGCTTTCCAGTACTGTTTATGAAAGCCATTTAGGCACTTACAGCCAGGCTCATTAATAGACTGTGCAAGATGTTTGAACTGAAATGTTTTATTGGGATTTATGATGGCTGCCTGCCTTGTGTTGTTTCAACCTGGTGTGTGGTCTCCCAAAGTGGTCCCTTCTACCTCACAGACAGAAGACATTAAATTTGATTGTTTTGTAGCTCAATTGCAGATTTTTGAGGAAATGTTGTGTGCACTGTGTTCAGCACAGCTTCCCCCTTATTCCCCCCTTAGTTTGGGGTTCATCAGACCTCATTATCATCACAAAATGAGACTGAAGATATTGGTTATTTGTGCACCAAATGTGCAGAAAATGTGAATTGAGGCAGACGAACAGTGCTGGTATCTGCAGCAAATAATTGGATTAAGCTTGAAAGAGAACTATGCGGTGAGTGATTTCCACTCATCCTCATAGTTAGAGCCGACCTGTGACAATGAACCTGTCACAGGTCGGCTCTATCGATCGGGAAGTGAGCATAAAATGCATCCGATCCGCTCACTTCCCCACCATCTCCCTGCAGTGAGCGGTGACTGTCAGGCACCGCTCCCCGCAGCGATTCCCCCCTCCCGTCTCCAATCCTCCAGCGCTGACTGGCGGAACGAACGGAGGGAGGGAGCGGGCACAGCTGGCTCTGCCTCTAGATAGGCAGTGCCAGCTGTCACTCACGCAGCTGGGTGGATCTCGACAGTATTGTGCATGTGCAATATTTTTGGAGTGAAGCTTGGAACAGTGGTGGGATATTTTGCCACTGGAGTCCCTACAGATTGAACCATCCAATAGCTTTGAAACCAGTTTATATGTTTTTTACAAAAATAATGCTAATATTTCAGGGTAAACTTATGTATGCTAGTGTTTCATTTAATCTCATCTGTTTTGCAGGGACGAGAGCCACTTCCAGCATTAGCCAGGAACTCTGAAAGAGACAGCGGTTTCTCCCGGGAAACAGATAAAGTACTCTTCATCAGTGTAAGATTCAGTTTTGCCCTTGCTGCTATCGTGACTGACATGTCCTACGGGGCTGGGCGAAAAAAAAAAAAACTCAAAATGTATGGCCAGCTTCTATGTATGTGGCAATCCACTACATGTTGCCTGCAACTGTAATAGTGCATTGGGGTGTCATTCAAAGTGAATGGCTTTACAGCAACTATGGCTGACACATTACCAGAAAGCATAGATATTAATGGACCACAACATTACATAATTCAACATGTTTTGTTCTTGAAAATATTTGTTTGCTCAATATAGATACAGTATATGCAGAATTGTAAAATTACATTAATGAAGAGGCGTAATTAGATTTTTTTTTTGTGTGCTGTCTATATGTACATTACAAACACAGTCTATGCCTGGAGACTCTAGATCTGGCAACTCCATGAAGCAGAAGAATGATCTTCTAGGAAGAACTTACGTTGGAAAGAAGGTCTGTATACAAACAGTTTTGTTATTTTAGGTACTGGGTGAAATTAGTTTTAACTAAACTGAGAAAATGTTTGCCCTCTTTCAGGAATCATCTGGATTCAATAACAATAATCTGAAATATGTGCAACCTGAGGTGGAGCTTCCACAACATTACCTGACCAACTATAACCAAAGGTACTTTACAGCAAAAAATAAGTTTGCCCCAGTGGCTTTAATACCTAAGGATATAAATGAGCCGTAGTAGCACTTACAAAGCAATAAATAGACAGTAAATGGGATTACCCAACATGCACATAAAAGTGGTTGTGGGTTTGGAAAATGCAAGAATTGGAGTGTATCAAGCTGGACATTGTGATTTCATTAGCTGGGGCACATTAGGTTCACTTCACCAAGATGGTTGAGCTCTTTAAACATCATTCTATAAATTATTTTAATCTAAACAGCTGATTTTCAGGATCTCCTCTACAGAGACCTCAAAAGCTCAGTTATTGGCAGCCTGAACCTGGAGATATTTAAAGCAGAACTAAACTCACCAATTTAACTTTTGCAAGTTTGTGACATTCAAGACATGCCCCTGGTGATAACGGTCATAGTTGCCACTGCGCCATGTCAGCTCTCATCTGAACTTTTAAGCCTTTGAATGGCTGGTGTCACAGCTGATCGCATGTGCAGCACCATGGCAACTGTTGATCTAACTAGAAGCTAAGATGGCGTTGTCTTTGCTGCACAAGGATAGGAGAGTTTAGTTCCACTGTAATTTTTTATTAACACTGCAAAATTTCAGTGTTAATAAACTTCTACTTACAAAATACCTCAAAACATGATAAACTAACGTGTGTGGTAAATTCAAATGATTCATGAAATAATGGCTTTAATAAAATAATTTTCAATAGTAAAATAAGCATATAGCACACAGTAACAAAACCAGCATTTTTGTGCTCACCGTAATTTGTTTTCCCTCTATTGTCCATTGAGGGACAGGACTTTATGGTAACAATCAACTAAGGATTTTACTGCTGCCTACAAGGAAAATGGAAACGAGGTGCATATAAACCGAAGGCCAGTCCCCTAAGCTTTAAAGGAGAACTATGGGGTTAAGGCTTTTCCCCATAGTTCTCCTAAGGGTAACGTAGGACACAAACTAGCGTCCTCCCGTCACCCAAAGCTCAGTATACTGCCAGCTACAGCTCACGGTATACTGAGATGCCACAGCCGTAACGGATCCCAACAATTCTGTCGGGATCCACCCAGCTGCGTGAGTGACAGCTGGTTCTGCCTATCTAGAGGCAGAGCCAGCTGTACCGGCCACTTCCCCCGTCCGTTCCACAAGTCAGCACTGGAGGATTGGACAGGGGAGGGGGGAATCCTTGCAGGGAGCTGTGAGTGACAGCACGGATAGATCGAGAAGTGAGCGAGCGCCGGTATGTGTTCGCTCACTTCCCGATCTACTGAGCCGACCTGTGACAGTTTCATTGTCACAGGTCGGCTCAGATTATGAGGCTGAGTGAAAATCACTCGCCTCATAATTCTCCTTTAACCTCTCCCACCTCTCACCTTGTTGGTTATGCTTAGTGTCCTCTGGAGAATGGATGTCTCCTCTCTGCTAGATTTATTGCTTAAATTGGAAGATTTTCTACAATCAACTGTTACTGGTATATTCAGGATATGTTAAATCCTGGAAGTCTCTCCAGTTATCCAACGAGCACAGGTTTTCCCAGTTTGTTTAATTAACTGGCGATCTCTCTGCAATGGTCTCCTCACGTTGGCAATGACCAGTTAGCCTACCAACCATCTGGCAGCATCCTCAGTACAATGTCACAACATTGTGACAGTGGATACACTGCTGGTGATTTTTACAATGCATTCTACATGGGCAAGTAGTCACAAAGCTTTTGTTTTTAAACCATGATACAGCTCAAGGCTCTGGTCTGTGGTATTCCTGGGAATTTGTAGTTGTGTTTTCAAACTGTCAGATAATTGGAATGCCGGGACTAACTAGAACGCCATTTGCATCCTTTACCTTCTCGCAAAAGCTATTACAAAAAGTAATGTTTTTGTTTCTTACTTTCAATAAATGTATTTTCTCCTCTACTGCAGGTTTAGAGATCTAGCAACGCACGGGAGAGATCGTGAAGGCTGGACTCGTTTTGGAATACAGAATCAACTCCACAGCGGCTTCTCCGTAAATAATGAAATACACATAACTAGTATTTAAGCCAAAGTTAGGAAGTGAGACTCGGAGACTAAAATAAAAAAACAAAATGTTTCAAAACCCGAACTTTTGTCATATTTTACTTTGCACACCTCTGGATACAGAAGAATATAGTCTAATAATGCCCCCTACAGCAGCTCTTATTATGCGACCCTCCTTTGCAACCCCAGACTCCCTGTTGAGCTTTGTTGCCAGATCAGTTTGGTCACTTGCTTTTCATCCTGCAGTGTACCAGAAAAAAAATTACCCTACAGCTAAAATCTTTCAGACAACATGTGAACCACCGTATTTTCATGACCAAAAATCTAAAATGAATAATCACGTCTCTGTAACATACTGATACTGTATTTAGAAACGATAAACCTTGTGGGTGATGAGTAGGTGGTTGCTTTCTCTATCGACTTTTGAGGGACACAGCTGGTTAGTAAGCAACCTAGGGTTATAGTGCTGCCTGCAGGAGTAATGAACACTAGGCACAAACATCTGGACGCCAACCCCCCAGAGACTATTACCCCTCCCTCCTGCTTAAGTTTTGCTTGGTGCCCTTAGAAGAATTAAGCCTTTGACACATTGCATGTGAAGCAGCGCAGATCGGTGGTGCACGGACCTTCGCATGCAGTGTGTCATGTCATTTTCACTCTGGCGCGTCAGCTTGCAAGAGCTCGCATAGCTGAGCGTGCTGAGATGAAAAATGTAATCTACAGCCAATCAGCAAGCATGTGTAAACCCACGTGTCACAATGCAAAGTCTATTTGGTTGTAACGTGTGAGCCGATTGGCTGAAGATGCAGTCTTTCATCTGGCTGTGCTCAGCTCACACACTGCACGCTAGTGCACACAAGCACAGAACACCTTCCTTCTGTTTTCTCACCTCAGCGGCAGCTCTGCAGAGCACATATAGTGGTGCCTGTAAAAATAGAAAGCAGTAATAATACAGTACGGCACTCTGATGGGGACAACCAATGTAAGGGGGGCACTCTGATGGGGACAACCAATGTAAGGGGGCACCCTGGTGGGGATGTGCACAACCAATGTAAGGGGGCACTCTGATGGGGACAACCAATGTAAGGGGGCACTCTGATGGGGACAACCAATGTAAGGGGGCACCCTGGTGGGGATGTGCACAACCAATGTAAGGGGGCACTCATAATGTTTAGTTGTCCATATCAGAGTGCCCCTTTAGACTCGTTACTAAATAAGGGGGTATTCTAATGTGGACAACTAATGTGAGGGGAAAGCTTTGAAGGGGACACGTAATGTAAGGGGGTACTCTAATAGGGTCCCAACAAAATGTTTAATCCTAATTGGAATTGTCTTGTACCACCCCCGAATTATTGATTAGATAGAACACAACTCATTTAAAAGAACCCTGCCAGACTTACACTTCCCATTGTACTTATTTTTAAACCAATTAATCTTTATTAAAACATAATACAAAATATACAATCACAAATTCTTCATAGAGCAGTATTCCAATGTAACTGACCTGTAAATGTCCCGAGACATTATCCTAATTTGATCACTGGACCAAATATCACTTCACATTGACAACCCAAGAAGTCTATTTATCATACATACTTAAAGGCCATTTGTATTTAAACCTGTAAAATACTGGTATGGCCAGTGAGCAAAGATATGTCTCTATGCGTTTCGCAACACTTTGCGGCCTGTCGCTTCCTCAGGAGGCAGAAAATTCTCAGGTATGTGGTATTACATAATAAAAGTCAATAAAAAATATTCCTAGACGGAGGGCGCATGCGCGGGCTACGCCAAGATGGCCGCTTAGCGTGAGTGCTCTGCACCTCGCCGTCACGATACCTCTTCCCGGCAGCTAGGAAAGCTTTGCGCGGCACGATCGAGGCTGAAGGGTGCTAAGGTCCCGCTCTAGATCCGGACATACATAATAAAAGTCAACCGCTGGGACAGCAAAGAACATAATCCATCAACTCACTCAAATAGTTCTTATTTTTGCACCATTTACTAGTCATACAAATACCTTTCAAAAACAAATATTGCCAAGTGTATCACAGTGGACATTGGGGATGGGGGGTTGACTGTTTTTCTCTGCTGTTGTCACACTTTCACTTACAAGTCCCCATCCCCATCTTGTGCAGTGAAAGGAGAAGTATCACACTGATGAGCCTATTTCTTAGTTACTCTGCTTTTTCCACGTATCCGCGTGCTCCTCACACGGCAACACAGCTGAGTGGCTTCTTGTACTGCTTCTCGCTCCCCCTCTCCAAACTCTGCAGATTGCAGGAGTCTGATGCTAAATCAAGTTCATCTACTTACACAGATTGCATGAACAAAAATATAATGATATATGAACCACCTCAGGACCAGAGCAATTTGTTTATTTTTTTACACATCAAAACCTGAGGGATCTATTCACTAAGCTGCCAAAGGAGCCGAGAGAAAAACCGAGCTGAAGTGAAGGGAACCGCACGCCGTTCGGCTGTCAGCCGTACATCGGCAGTCTTCAGCTCAATTCAGTTCCGCTGAACATGCTCAGCCATTGCGGACAAGGGCCTCTTCCCCACAAGCCCTGACCCGTTGATGGTGGGGGTCTGTGGGCAGGGGGGCTTAAAGGGGTACCCCAATGCAAATAAGCCCCCCTGCCCACAGACCCCCACCATCAACGGGTCAGGGCTTGTGGGGAAAAGGGCCCTTGTCCCCATCAGCATGTGGACAAGGTGCTTTTCCAAGGGGTGTCCCTGGAAAATGACCCTCCCAGTGCCGAGGGCATGCAGCCTGGTATGGCAGGGAGGGGGGGGGG
>NW_017307088.1:293089-302733 GCF_000935625.1 Nanorana parkeri
GTTGGGAATTTTAGGGGGTAACCCCAAATTTCCCCCCCTATTTATGGGGGCAGGGGTTCCCCTTAAAATTCCTACCAGACCTAAAGGGCCTGGTACGACTTTTGGGGGAGCCCCACACACTTTTTATTTTGAACTCGGGGGGGTCCCTCCTAAGTTTCCTACCAGACCTAAAGGGTCTGGTATGGATAGGGAGGGGGACCTCACACTGTTTTCTTTTTTTACATTAGTGCAGTACAGACTCCCCGCTTCCGCTGCGTTCAGGTCAGCTGAGCTGAAGCATATGCGCCCGGCTGCTGTACGGGCTATTGTGCCTGAAAGGCTCCGGTGTTTGACATATTAGCCGAATCTTCGGCCTCATTCTTCAGCTTTTTAGTGCATAACCTTCTGAATTTGTGGGGTTACTTGGAGTAAATAGATACCAAACATGTCAAACCTTAAAACTGCGGACACTCGTGTAATGGTGAAAAACTATGGTATTGAAAATTGTCCATAGGCTGATAACCACACCCCCCCCGCCCTCCCCCATTTTTTTTTTTCTTTTCCTGAGCTCCAACATAAATAATACTGACTTGCCTCTAGGGATCTCTTTCAATTTCTCAAAATCAAACACTTCTTGCAAACATTGGTGGGACCATCCTAGAATTTGACTACCTTCACACCTTTTGAAAGACTTTTGTATAATGGTGCACGAGGCCCTGGTCTTATTTCTTATCTTTATGGTCTATTGTTAGAGTTTCACTGCCTGAAAGGGAGCTATTGGCTAACTTAAATTATTAGAGATGCAAGCTTGCAGGATTCCTCACATCCGTTTGGCAGGATTTAAACATTTTAAAGTGACACTAAACTCAGGAGTTAAATCTTAAAAATACATTCAAGTGCCCTAACTATTAACAAAAGTATCTTATTTGTGTATCACTCGGCTGCAGATCCTTGAAATCATCTTTGAATTGGTGATGACACTGTCCTTCCTTCTGGAGGGGGGCTACTTTTGTTCCCCATGGTCCGTGTGTTGTAAAGTAGCCACAACTCCAAGATCACCAAATTTGCATTGAGATTGTGATGGACTACAAATTAGTAGGGATGCACCAATACTATATGAAACACAAAGAACACCAGGCACCTGACCTGGTGCAATAAAACCTTTTTATTAGTAAAAGAACACAAATTATACTCACAAAAAAAAGCAAGGATAAAAACATCAATGGACTGCTATGGGAGGTGAGTGGGAGACAATAAGAGACAGTCCAGAAGCTCTGCTTGTCTGCAGAGACACTATACCACTGCTGAACACGTTTTAGGGGATACACCCACTTATTTAGAGCTAGGCTCTCACTGTGCCAATTTGTACTCTTAATTAATCACAGGAACTCTGAGATCGAAATGTAGCCAAAGAGTGGCAGTCTGTTGCTAAGACAACCGCCTGGCTGACCAATCATAGCCAAGGTGGCAGGGCCACAATCAAAGGGAAAGAACAGTCCCCATGTTAGTATGGCGGCAATCAGAAAAGGACAGACAAGACGGTTAGCGGAGTAAAAAAAACCGCTAGATAAACGAGGCAAACAATTAAGCACACGGAAAGACCATAAAAATAACAAAACCAAAAAAAAAAGCTGGGGGGGGGGTGTCCCCAAAAACACATTCAGCAGTGGTATAGTGTCTCTGCAGGAAAGCAGAGCTTCTGGACTGTCTCCCACTCACCTCCATAGCAGAAAAATCACTGAGAACTGCGAGTCCATTGATGGTTTTTATCCTTGCTTCTTTTGGAGAGTATAATTTGTATACTTTCACCAATAAAAAGGTTTATTACACCAGGTCAGGCACCCGGTGTCCTTTGTGTTTCATAGTGTCTAGGATGCCTCTTCTGTAACGGGGCAACCATACTGGATTTCAATACCTATTGTTGCCATGGGAGGGTTTCTTTTGGCACTGGTCCGTGTTTTTTCATGCTAGCATTGGTGCCAATACTGAATATTTGGGCGAGCCAGATTTCCCTCTGACCGGCAGTGCCGAGGGAGCACGGAGCCGGCTTCCTTTCCAATCGGGAAGCCGGACGGCACCTCATGATTCACCACTTCAGCTTCCTGATTGGTCAGGAAACCTCAAGCAAGTGAAGCTGGTGTTCTTTTGCAGAACACCAGCTTCACAGGCAATCTGGAAGGACAGGTGATGATTTGCTGACCAACTTTCTGACACACGGCACCGTTACCAATAATTGGCAAGTACCTGGGGGAGAAAAGAAAAAAAAAAATACTGAAAAATCAGTATATCCCTATAAATTAGTAAACTAAAGTTGCAATTGTAGTTCATCACAGGAGCGAGATGGAGCAGTGGCTACTTTACCACACACACAGACGGACCATGTGGAAGCAGCCACCCTCCAGAAGAAGTGTCAGCACCATCTCAGAGATGATTTGAGGATATCCAGCTGAGTGATACATTAAAAAAAAAAAAATACTTAGTTGTACTATGACAGGAAATGGAGCAAAATCTCTGCAATAAGAAGGACATATATATATATATAATTTAAAAAAAAAAACATTTTTAAAAACCCACTTAAATGGAGTTCCACTAAAAAACCCAATTAAACTTCCAGTTTAAAATCAAATACATTCCAAGTGCAGAAAGGGATGTAGGGACTTGAAACGCTTAACCAAAAAAGGCAACAATTTCACTCTGATGCCGCAAAATGACAGAAGACTGAAATTCAGCCGGAGCAAAATCCTTTATCAGAAGGAACTAACTCACCTTCAGACATAGAATCTTCTGGAAAAGTGATAGCCGTACCTGAAATATCATCAGGCATTTCACCCCCAGAAAGCACAGGTGAAGACGCTTTTTACCTGTAACAGGAATTAACTGCTCTTAACGAGAGAAAAAAAAAAAAAGTACCCATAGAGGAAAATTCAGCTTTAGGCCTCACACACGCAAAATTGTATATTGCGCATGTATATGCGTGTACATATATGCACGCATTGTATGCAATCCCAGAATGCATTATTCGTAATAGAAATTTTAATGAACTGTACGCACGCAAAATACACTGCCCCGCTGTATCTCGGTTCCATTCTGTTTTTGTGCATTTTTACGCTACGCAAATATACAGCTCCATACGCAGCTATGTGTATGGAGCCAGAAATGTCAATAAACTTTGTTGGCAACATTAAATTTTGTGTCACACATTTACAAATAGGTCCACACTGCGTCTTGTGGCTTTATGGGTTTCCCAGCTGCTGTGCAGGCATAGCAGCAGACTCAATTTCCAGGGAGGTCAAAGTCACACCTTCCTCTTAGTATGTCATTATGCTGATGAATTTGCACAGGGGACAGAAGAGTGCAACATATCAAATTAGTTCTGGCATTAGGAACTGATTATCACATGAAGAAAGGTTACACCACTTTCATTACACAGTAGTTCATCTTCTGACTGCTAAGGAACAGGCCAGGCAATGGCATGAATATGAAACGTGGATAAATGCAAAATGTTAAAAAAAAAAAAAGGAGAATTATGAGGTGAGTGATTTTCACTCAGCCTCATAATCTGAGCCGACCTGTGACAATGAGACTGTCACAGGTCGGCTCAGTAGATTGGGGAGGGAACACATACCGGCGCTCACTCACTTCTCGATCCTGTCACTGCAGAGAGCCGTGACAGGGGAGTGACTGGTTCTCCCCTCCCCTGTCCGATCCTCCAACGCTGACTGGCGGAACGGATGGGGCGGGTACAGCTGGCTCTGCCTCTAGATAGCTGGCTCTGCCTGTCACTCACGCAGCTGGGCGGATCCAGACATAAATTGTCGTGATCCATTTCAGCTGCGGCGTCTCAGTATACTGAGCTTTGGGTAACGGGAGGACGCTAGTTTGTGTCCTCCCGTTACCCTTCAGGGAACTATGGGGAAAAGTCCTAACCTTATAATTCTCCTTTAACAGATTTGCAAGTTTGCAGCAACAGTTTTCATACAATATCAGAATGCTAGAAAAACCGAAAACCCCTTAGGTTTCCTTCATAGTTAGAAGAGTTGAGTTAGAACTCATGAAGTCAGTTTTGTAAAATCATCCATTCTTTCCTGATCACCTCTCTTTTGGGAAGTGCAAACTACCTCATGAAATAATCCCATTTTAACCACACCGTTCCTGGTGTTAGGTCTGTTGTACAAACAATTCCGTAACACATTTTTTATAATTTTGGCTGTTAAAAAAAAAATAAAAGGGGGGGCTTTCGTAATCCTTCCACATCATTAGCAGAGTTATAAACCGCTATCACTTCATACAGTACATACCTATTCACAAACAAATTCACCAGACCAGTAAAAACCACATATATATTTATATTTTACAAAATGAAAAACAAAAATGTACAGAACAATGACTGCTGGAAAATTTAATTACACAGACACTCAAGTAGACTGGACCACCCAATAATTTTTAGATGGCCATAAGCTTAACCAGTAATAAAATCAATGTAATAGCTACTTTAGTGCTATTTACAGTTCCACCGATACAAAGCCAGACAATACTTTCCATAACATACCACAATTCGTTCTCCAAACTTACCTTACATACATGAGGACATTTCCAACAGACTAAAGTTTAATACATTTTCTGCACTGTATAACTGCAAAGAATCTTTATTTTTAAAATGAGACATCCCTACCATACAAATATATAAGAGAACCAGTTAAAACAAATAGAACAGATAAAACAGTCAGACAGGTATAGGGCAGTGTGCAGTAGTCTGAAATATGGGCTGTGAGGCCTGCAGTGCCATTGCTTAGTATTTCTTCAGGCTGTAGCCCACAGCAAGATGCTGCCTGTTGCTGTTTAGTGGTGGTGAGTGCCATACTGCAGAGCTAGTTCGCTTGTAGTAACGGGGCTTTTTCTTATAAAACAAGTCCTCCAGTTTTGGGCTGTCAATTACGCCAAATATTTTGTCGAGATCTATAGGGCGGTAGTACTGTTGGTGCATTGATTGGCTTAGCTCGCTTCCTGTAAAAGAGAAATGAGTGGGTGGAATACACCAGTATTAGTTAAAGCTGATGGGAAAAGAACACTCGCCATTGAATTTACATACATAATTCAGTCCCACCCTGTTTAGGTTATGTGAAAAAGTTTACACATCTGGCCAAAATATCTCTGCTAAGATGCAGGATGATTCTCCCATTAAAAACAGATGTCATGTAACCATAGACTTAGTCTTATAAGGACAATTGGGAACCTGAAATAGCATTTTCTATAGAAAAAGTAAGCACATGCACATACAGAACTGTTCCGACACTTTGCCTGCCCCCTCCACACACCAACACTGGTGTAATAAATAGGCTGGCCCACTAGCCAATAGCAACATGTAAGATGGAGTAGGCAAGTTTCAACACATGAGCTTTGCCCAATCAGAATAGCTGCGCGATGATTCAAGTGTAGTGGTGGGACTACAGGATGCTGCAGGAATGTGCAGACACCACTATGCTGATGAACACTCACCGGCTGCCCAAGCTGGGATTGCCTTGCGAGGCTTGCTCTCATCATCTGTTGAGTCATCACTGTTTAAATCCATGCCATAATCATCTGGATTGAATTTGACTGGGTGGGGTTTGTATCCTTTAGGAGTCATCTCATAGGATTCACAGGCTGGAGAGTTCTGAAAAACAAAAAAAGGACTCAATCATTACCCAGAGTCCTAGCACATAGGAAGCAGATGTCAAAGATTGTCGGTTTTACTTCCAAAATTAACCCTGCACCATTACAGGAAGCATTTTGTGGGCTTCCTGATCATGTGATCACTGGTTGGCTGTCAGTGATCACATGATCAAGAGCCTTTCCCACCAGCCCAATAGTTGCTCTGTGACCAGGAGCTGTCAGCATGGTCAGTGCTGGGGCACATGACTGAGCACAAAACAGAGGCATACATGTAGCAGCACGGAATGAGGCTCACCCCTGGGTTGCCACATATGTTTACAGCTGGCAGGAGGTGTTAACATGCGCCTGTTTAAACACCTACAACTTACCTGCATATCTACAGTGACATTTAGTACTGGAGCATTGGTGGCTGACTTCTGCTCCTTAGCCATTCTCTCCTGCTCCTCACGCAGCCTCTGTGCTTCAAGTTCTTGGAGTCTCTTGGCCTCCATCTCTCTACGTAACCTCTCCTGTTCCAACTTTTCCTGCTGTTCCTGAAAATTGAACAGATAGCAGGCGTTAGACATACTAGCATGTGAAGGTCATCATTGCAAACCTTATTGATATAAGCACTAGAGTACACAGAACCATTCACATCAGTGGAGCTTACAATTGAATATGTCTACTTGTAACATTCTGGCCCTACGGTAGAAGCCAGTTAACCGACCTGTAAGGTTTGTAGATTACAAAGAGGAACACCACACACCAATTCCATAGTGTTGAACATCAACTCACCAAAACATGACAAACCACACTAAAGTATTCTGAAACAAACCATTAGACTAGAAAGAGTCATTAACTCACTTTCTTCCTGCGCTCTTCAGCCTCTCTGCGTTGCTGCTCTTTTTCCTGTGCTGCTCTTTCTAGTTCTTTCTGCAGCTGAAGTGCCCTTTCCCGTTCTATTCGGTCCCTTTCGCTGAAAAAAGAAATACAAATATCAGAAAACACGTTGTAATTCATAGGATACATACCGTATTTGCCGGCGTATAAGACTGGTTGACCTGGCGGTCTGATGATTTTATTTTTTTTTGTTCTATTTTACTCTTGAAATGGCTGGCGGTTCCGCCCCCCTGCGATGCGGACGCTCGCAAGGGACGGAAGACACAGCGGGGATCGTGGACAAGGTAAGAGACTGTAATCCCGAGTGCGGCTCGGGGTTACCGCAACACCCACTGGGAGGTGTGTTTGGGGTACCATTCACATGCATGGCAATGCACCACCTCCCACACCAGAATGCACAGTAAGTGCGATTGCGTGGTACAGTTTAACACACTGTACTAGTGTGAACAGGCCCTCAAAACCACGGACATATATACACACACACTCCTCACACGCCCTGTAGAGGTGCTGGGTGCCAAGTGTGACGTCACTCTGGTGCAGGCATCTCTACAGGGCACGCGAGGAAGCTGTAAGCAATGCACGTATGGATGGAGCTCCCTTGCGGCCATAGCCCCAGCCTACACCACCCAAAGCCAACACTCAGTGCTGGGCAACATCTTCTGAATGGCTGCTTGGTGCGAGAACTGACAGTGCTGTGCTAGGGGGAGGCAGAGGAGCCTCTCGCCTAGAAAAGTGGAAGGAATGCGGCGACCCACTGTACACAGGGTCACAACCCGCCAGTTGAGAACCAAGGGTCTAAACCACAGAGATGGTGAAAGAAGCTGGTGCACCCTTACATGGACCATGCAGGATGCAAAAAGTGAATCAGTCTTTCAGAAAGAAGCAACCGAGAGAATCTCTCAGCCCAAACCTCATCTAGACCGTAGTGAAAAATTTCCACTAAACTGAGGGATGGAAAACTCTGATAGTTTATATACGCCCTGCCATGGTGCTGTCCAACTGAATCCAGTGACCCTCCAGCAAAAGTGTAGGTCTGCTGGAAAGATGGGGACATGCAGGCAAGCATCCTTGATGTCCACTGAAGTCAGAAGTCCCCCCCTTGTGAAGAGAGGCGATGACCGACCTGGTGGATTTCATATAGAATTTGAGCTCAAATGAAAACATTTAGTGCTTTGAATATCAAGTGAGGCAGATGCCCCCTTTAGGCTTAGGAACTGTAAGGTTGGAGTAAAACACCTAAAAATATTCTGCTTCAGAAACTGGGGCAATGACACAGTGATGTAGAAGCCCCAAGAGGGCTACATGGAGATCAGGGCTGCAACAACTAATCGATAGAAAAAGTTGACAACTTTTTCTATCATCGATTAATCGGCTTCCAATTAGTTGGCCCTGTTCACAGCTCCACACGCTGCGCGTCGCACCTCCTTCCTACCTCACGCTCGCCGCTTGCGCACATCCACGATTGACACAGGGACGCGGGGGAGGAGCAGGTGTGGGGGGATTTTCAGGAGCTTGGTTTTAGTGAAAAGCAGTCTGCTTAAAATCCCTTATTATTCAATTATCAGGACTGTTTTTAACTGGTCAGTCCAAGACTAAAAGGAGAAGTTTCAGACTATCTTACTGTAAATAGAGCATCTTAAAGCAATAGTGGTAAAATGTTCCACTAAAGTTTAGCCAACAGGATTCATTGGCACAAAACAAAAAGTGGGATTGGCAAAGAAGCAGCTGCAGAGTGCCAACTGTAAGTGATAGATCATTTAAAACTGACTTGCCAACACTGTGTGAAGGATAAGGTTGCCCAAGTCTGGGCCGGTTTAAATTTAGTTACTAGTACTACTATAGGGGGAAAAAGAAAAAGGCAATCCTGTGGATGTCTACTTTGGGGAAATAAGGACCACATTTAAGCATTGATTAGATTTCCTAAACGATTTATGAAGGGGATGTGCGTTATGCTAGGAAGTGGTTTATACAAATAGGATGTTCTGGAAAGATCAGTCCTTACCGTTCTACCCTGAGACGCTCAAGCTCTTTTTCAGCCGCAGCCTGCAGCTCTCGTTGTCTCTCTCGTTCTTGCTCTGCCTGACGTATGTCCGCCAATTTCTTTGCCTCTGCCAGCTTTCTCTGCCTTTCCTGCTCCTCTTCATCTCGCTTCTTCTGGAGGAGCTCCTGGTGGCGGCGCTCTTCATCCTCCTACATTGTAATGCAATTTTATACAGAAAATCTATATACTGCAAAACCTTACAAAGTCAGCAACGCACAGTAGGTGTACAATAAAATGCCAATAAGTGAAACATAAGCTCATGGCTTTTTTGTTTATCTAAAGAAAAAACCCTCTCGGGATTGAACTTTCCAAATTTAAAATCCATCCATATATATATTTAAGTTTTAGAAAAGGAAGAGAATCCCCATTGGATTCGAACTACTATAAAGGGCTCCTCACCAGTACTCCCTCACAAAATCACCAAGCCACACAACTCAAAAATTTGGGACACATGACATCAATGCATACATATCAACCCAATTCATGAGGGGGCCAAATTCACAAACACAAACACATAAATACACTGCTCTCCCATGGACAGAGTTAACTTACACTAATTCATACCATCGTGTCTTTCAAAATCTGATGAATTTAGAGTGGTGCAGCTTGGTAGCATGTACTAAAAATGCTTTTAGTAAAAAGGAACACTAGAACTCCCGTCAGCTTTTTTTTATTGCCGCTAGTGTTCCTGTTGGTTATCTCCCTCAACTCGGTCTGGTAAAATTGGGATTCTTGCAATTAATATACACGCTTGTGTGCATTAGGCAGCTTATTTATGTTAAATGGGCTGTACTATTTTTGAACACCAAAGTGCACCAAAATGCAATGAACTTCGTAAGATGCATGCTTGTGTGATGCAATCCAACTGTAAATATGCAAAATCCTTACTTTTAGTTATTAGCACTAGCAAACTCCTATTGCCTTTATATTTTGACAAGTATAGCAAAGATGGTGACATTAAAGTTATCCACACATACATACCAGCTGTTTTACTCTAAGTTTGCGTGTTTCCTCTTCCTGCCGCCTTCTGCTCTCTACTTCCTCCTGTTTTTTTGCTGTGTTTTTCTTTTTGACTTTTTCTTCAGCCATACGA
>NW_017307088.1:302914-327498 GCF_000935625.1 Nanorana parkeri
GTTAGCTTTAACCCTGCCGCTCTGCTCCCTGCATCAGCGGCCAGTGAGGAGAGAGGTAGGAGGGGAGGACGGAGAGGCTGCACACATTTTACACGTGATCGCAGCGACATCGCCGCGATTACTTGTAAACGAACAAGTAGCTCCCCCACATTACATTTAGTCCTGCCTTCCCAAAGCAGGACTAAAGAAGGCAAACTTACCGCCCGGAACTTTGTCCGCGCCCTGCCGCCCCTCGGTGGCCTTGTGGAGAATCCAGGCCTGTCAATGGCCACAAAGGCATACCATTCACCACAAAAAAAAAAAAAAAAAAAAAAATTACCTTTTCACTTTTCTCATCTATATTTGCAAATTTCTGTTCCATTTTCTTCTTTTTCTCCTCTTCCAATTGCTCCACTCTCTCACGTGCTTGCAAAACCTTGCGCAAACGCTCTTCTCTCCTCCTAAAAATAAAACATTTAAATGGTCAGCAGCAATTACCTTTCACACAGATTAATTTCGCTTTGCATTGAGGAAGTTTTTTTTTTTGTAGTGCCACAATCTTCAAGGGTCCGGCGCACATGTACCAACAGACTAATGTGAAAATAAGCTAAAAATGTTTCCAAAAAGGCCATCACAACCAGCGTTCAACATCACAAATTACTTCACATGTAAAATGATCCTGGGGTCAATGGCAGCTAGAATTAGATTTTAACCAATCATATATGGTTTGGCAAAACGAAATTACAGTCAAAAAAAAAAAAAATCAGAGATAAGGCAGAAAACACCAAAGATAACATTTCAGGAAAGGGCCTCCAGACACTTATCAGTTGGATCTCAAACACAGGAGCATTCTCTTGGGTACTTTAACTGCCTTAAGGCAAGACACTGCTGGATTCACACTATAAACGGACCACTTTTGTACAAAATGCTTACTATGCAAGTACAGAGACCGGGAACAAGAGAGACTATTTTTGTACAAAGATTGGAAACATTTTGATGAAGGGTACAAATGGTCTTTGTGGCCATAGGATTTCTAGAAGGCCCAAGGCAAAAATAAAAAAAGATTTTGCTCTTGCTGTAAAATCCTTTTCTCCGAGTCCATTAAAGGACACGGCTCTGAAGAATTCTGAGGACGTAGACTTATGCTGCTGCCTCCATGAAAAAGCAGAAGAGGGACACATTAATTCTTCTGCAGACCTAGTGACTTTCCACTAATCTAATTTAAGCGCATGTAGTTTGAAAAAAATAAAAGGGCAATACTGGAGTGCATAAGAGCTGCAGGTGGGATAGCGCCAAGATGCAGCACTGGGCACAGGACTTGCAACTAGGGATGCACCGATACGGATACTACTATCGGTGCCAATACCGAGTATTTGGGCGAGTACCTTGACATTGGAAAGAAGGTCCACCCTCTTGCCTAATGAGTGTGTTTTAAAGAGTAACAAAGCCATTTCACTGGGCTGTCAAGTCCATAGAAAACACAAAACACCATATATGAAACTCACAGTTTAAGCTCCTCCTGTTTGCGTTTTTTGCTCTCCTCTATTTTTTGCTTTCGCTGAACTTCGGCTTCCTCCTTTTTGCGCAAGACTTCCAAACGCTGACGCTCCTTCTCCTACAAAATAGTTATGTGAAGAATGTAAGTCACACCAACTCCAGTCAATGGTGGGACAAAAGAATTAGCTGAGGCTGTGAGGACAAAAATGAGCCACACCAAGTGAAGGAAAAAGGACCAATAATCATAATAATTGCCCTAAAAGCACCCAAAACCAGACACCAGTGATATCTCAATAAAACTAAGTTACTTACTTCTGTCTGAAAGTACCCAACGGAAAAAAAAAAAAAAAAGTACATTGTAAGTCCAAATTATTAGTAGAAACACCACAACACTAAGTGCTACTGTTACACTAACGCCACTCATACACTCTGCAAGCAAATGTAGTTAAAGAGGGACTTTGCCCACATCTTCAAAATAACAAAGGCACCTTTAGAAAGGTTTAGTAATGATGATCTACAAACGGATACTTCTAGATAATTGCCGGCTTTTTATTCTTTCCATAACTTATTTTCTTCCCCCTCTTCTGACAGTGGCCATTTTAACTAAGGGCAAGCTACAGCCGGGGCGGATCCCGACATTGTCGAGATCCACCCAGCTCCGTGATTGACAGCTGGCTCTGCCCATCTAGAGGCAGAACCAGCTGTACGCACCCCCTCCCCCGGCCGTTCCACCAGTCAGCGCTGGAGGATCGGAGCGGGGATCCCTGCAGGGAGACATGAGTGACAGTCACAGCTCTCTGCAGGGACATGATCGAGAAGTGAGCAAGCAACGGTATGCGTTTGCTCACTTTCTGATCTATTGAGCCGATGTTTCATGGTCACATCGGCTCGAACTATGAGGTTGAGTGAAAAGTCACTCGCCTCATACTTCTCCTTTAAACAAGTACATTTTTTGTAACCCTGCTTCGATTGGATAATGCAAGTTACACTGATAAAATGTACTGATTATATTGTTGCACACATACCTTAGGGTCTGCCTTCAAGGGCGTATTGCGCTTTATAAAAGATTTCACCATTAAAGTTTTGCTGATGGATCCTGGAGTCATCATCAGCAGTTGATTTTTCTGCACTGTATGCAGGAATGTTTTCATATGAGGCTTTAAAACCTACACAAACAAAAAAAAATAATGGACATTGGCTTAACTCCTAAGACTCCATAAACTGCATGTTGGTTCTCAACCTAATACGAACTTACTTTGCTGGGAGGACAGGGTGGAGAGGGAGTCTTCTTCCTTGGGGGCGATTGTATTTGCTCATCATCTGGCTCCTCATCAGACAGTTCATCCACTGCTCGCTTATAGCTCTTTCTCCTATGAGAAACCTCAAGATTAAAATTTCTACCGAAAACTAAAAATTAAAAAAGGGCCTTCCCTTATAAAATGAATATGCAAGGCCCATCAGCGTATCAGAATTTACAACCATTTGGGATATTAAAAGTTAGAATGGGACATATGTAAAACCCTGTAGGTATGATTTAAATGGATTGCATTAAAAACAGGGGAATCCCTCCTAGAAATTGTCAAGTTTTAAACTAGATGGGAGGATTTTTAGCAAAACTAAAAACGGCTTGTGTACCTTATGGTTTGATCATCAGTTGCCTCTTGACAGGTTTCTGCAAAAAAGGATGAAACACAATGTTAGCATGTCCTAAATAGGACAGTGTGTGAATGAAGACAAAAAAAAAACAAAAACACACAGGTCAAAAGGAATACAAAGTACACAAATCCATCATGCAGACAGAAATGTAATGCAGTTGACTCTGCTTTTACACCATTTCAGAGATTCTATGTGCATCAAACCACTGGATACATTATAAAAAGAGCACAGAAGACCTGTCACTAGAGAAACAAGCTAGCCACCATCCTTCAAATAGCTTTCCAACTTAGGGAGTCACTGACCTAGATAAACCCTGCAGGCAATGAAGTGTTGGGACACCTAACATGCATAGTTTTATTTCTGTTGTAGGTCCTTTACTCACAAGGTAGTAAGTCAGGATAACAATAAACACTCAAGTTTAAATCTTCAAGGTCATCAAGGAGCAGCTTCCAGTTTGATGTTCTAACAGCAACTGCTGAAATCCCCAACCAGCTTTCTTATCCCTTGAAACAAGTGGTCTTTGTCCACCACCTTTACTACTTCAGGTTCTGATGAAAGTGCACTGAGGTTTTGCTACATTCAGACATGTTTTAAAGTGAACCTGTGCTTTGCCCAAGCAGTTTAGTCCTACATGGGCACAGCACAGGTTCGCTTAAAAGAGTTTGCACTCAATACAGAATGGGATGGTCTTTGCAACATATCCATGGCCACATGACATCTTGGAGCTGTCCAGCACAACTCAAAACACTAGAAGTCCATTAGAGCAGATGCAAAAATGCAAGTATGGCATACTATTCAGATCTGCAACTAGTAAACCATGACCAGTCCTTCGTCGCCCCGCCATTGTTTGTGAACATCTGTCTTCAAGAGCCCACAGTTCAGCTTACCACCATTAGATGTCACAGACTGTCGCGTCGTCATCCTCTGTGGCACATCAGAGTCTGGTAGGTTGCTAATAGGAATCTTTTTACAGGTGCGAACCCGAAGAGAATGCCTGGGGCTCTCAGGAGATGAAGCCTACAGAAAAGGCAGAAGATACAGATTTGTGATCTTACAGACAAATCACATACGTCTTTGAAAAAGCATAGAACATAAAATCCTGCCATTGCTTGTGTATATGCCATTGGTTGTGTTTTGGTACAACCTAAGCACAAGCCAGCCATTTTCAGCTCCACCTCACCCACAGTTTACAGAATACACAACCGGACACTGACCTACTCAAAAGCAAGGCACATTGTTTGGGAACGTTAAAGTTTCCCTTAAATCTGTGCCCAT
The DNA here is from genome assembly GCF_000935625.1 of Nanorana parkeri. Classification (NCBI taxonomy): domain Eukaryota; kingdom Metazoa; phylum Chordata; class Amphibia; order Anura; family Dicroglossidae; genus Nanorana; species Nanorana parkeri. Next base: position 307,322 of record NW_017307088.1, read on the forward strand.
CAGAAAACGCTTGATCCATCTGCACTGATTTTATGTAAGAAAAATTAACTTAACCAAAATCCATCCTTCTAAAACCCTTTAAGCTACACAGTGCTAGATAATATTAGTGGCCACTTTAAATGTGACCACTGTGTTAGCAATATAAAAGAGATGGAATATAATTCAACAGAAACTGCCTAAGCATCTAGTTATCATGGCTTTCTGTACTTCCTAGGCATGCAAAGTTTATTAAAGGGGTATTTGTAAACTCCTGCAGGCTGCAAAGTAGAAAGAGCAGGCAGCAAACCCAAAGAAGGGGGGGGGGGAAAAGAAACCCACAATCGTACACCATTACAAATATATGTTATACAAAAATCTGAAGCCCAGTTATGACTACCATTTGTAATTTCTTACCTCAACAGGTTCAGCAGCTTCAGTCCTGCAGAAGATTTAATAAACAAATTTAAATTCAGAAAAGTGTGTAGCATTAGTTAATAGAACTTATCATTTCTTTTTACATTTATGACATTATACACAAGACTAGTTATAAGCACAACCTTTAAACTGGGCGTAGCAGAGAATTCGAGTATAACAGGTGACAAGCATAAAAATAAAGGCATAAGAGGTTGGTCAGATCGATTGTCCACTGTGAAGGAAAACCTCAGTCAATTACTGCATGTGTGTACATACGTCAAGGGTCAGTCTCCCTTTGATCTCCAGTCACGCTAATCTCTATGGAAATCCTTTAGACTGTAGCTGCTCTAGTACACAGAAGACTTAAAATTTAAGTCTTTAAAATTAAAAAAAAAACAAACCCCACAATCAGGTTCTTAACCATGGAAAACAAAAGTTGCCTTGTTGAGTAAAAGGTTTTGTGTGTATTGGAGACCCTGTACCTAAGAAGAGGGAAACTAAGAAAGAAGATGAAGTCTAAATTATCTCCTGTTACTAGTGTAATAAGAGCTGATTTCCCCAGACACTGGCATTGCGACAGTGCCAATGCCAAAGCAGTCAAGAATCCACAGCACTACAATTACATAGCCAACTAAATGGTCATTTCAAATTTCACATTTGTTTTCCTCACCCAACTTTGACTTCTTCATCCACTAGTTCAATTGAGCTATGGTCTGCAAGGAAGTAAAATATAAAGAATTAAAAAAAAAAAAAAAAGTCACATAGCAAACAATATTTACCCATTAAGAATTTTAGTTACATTTACATACCAGCAGCCCAAAACACTAGGTAGGCTGCGTGTACCGCTACAAGCAGCAACAAAACTGATCTTTCCAGGCATTAGCAGTCTCTCAGGACACATTACAGTGACACTGCCATGCTCCATCTCCTTTCATATTGTAATTGAGACTGGTAAACATTGAAGCTTGATGAAAACTCACTACAAATGTCGAGGCAGAAGACAGTGTAGGGATGTAGTATTTTTCCAAAGTCTCCTCCTATATTTTTGTGATTGGTTAGTGTGGATTAGTCACCTTAGCTGTGCTGGCTTGTGCTCTCCAAATGTGCAGCGATTATTCCTAGTCACATTTTGGGTGGACTACAAACACAACCAAATCACCATTTTCCCCACACCAGTGAGCTGAAGGTCTGCTGTCCCCAAAAGAAATGTAGACTGCCATATGAGAACATTTTTATTTTAGGTGTATAGATACTTTAACCCCTTCATGACTGAGGCCCTTTTTTCCATTTTTGCACCCATGTTATATTCCACATTTTAGGCCTGAAAATGACGTAAAACCCCCCAACATTATATATTTTCTGAATGCCAAGACCCTATAAGCAGCCCCGATGCTGGCGACGTACACTGTACGTCGTCAGTCACGAAGGGGTTTAAAGGAAACCTGTGCAGAGAGAAATATGGAGGCTACTATTACTGACCTATACAAGTGACACTAACCTCAGGAGTTAAATTTTAATAATGCATTCAAGTACCTTAACCATTACCACAAACTGCATCTTATTTGGGTATCACTCAGCTGTAGATCCTCAAAACATCTCTGGATGTGTGCTGACACCGTTCTTCCATCTGGAGGGAGTCTACTTTTGTTCCCCATGTTCTCAGTTAGCGATGCACCGTTACTACCATCGGTGCCGATACCGAGTATTTGGTCGAGTACCCGCCCACATGCTCCGATGCCAGAACTTCCGGTCAGAGGGAGATCTCGTCTGACCGGCAGTGCCATCAGGGAACATGGAGCCGGCTTGCCGGGCCACGGGTAATGGCCAGAATGCCGGCTCTCCGGCCTATCAGCATCGAGCCGACTTCCCGGGTAATCAAGAAGCCGGGTAGTGACACGCTGCCCGGCTGATTGCCTGGGAAGCTGGCCGCATACTACTGGAACAAAATATAAATATCGCTACTCGTTACCGAAAAAACGATGTCGGTGCATTCCTAGTCTGTTATAAGGTGCCCACCGCTCTAAGCTCGCTCCTGTTATGGTCTACAATCTCAATACAAGTTAAAAAAACCAAAACAAACGTGAGGTTGTAGTCCATTGCGGGAGTGAGCTTGGAGCGATGGCTACTTTACAACACACTCAGGTACAATGGGGAACAAAAGTAGCCACCCTCCAGAAGGAAGGTCAGTGTCAGCACCAATTCAGAGATGATTCAAGTATCTACAGCTGAATGACACAGATACATTTGTGGTAATACCGTAGTTAAGTTACTGAAATGCACTTTAAAAATTCAATTTTTCAAGCTGTGTATGGCTTTTGTACCTCAAGACATTCAAGGTTATTCTCAAAAAAATAAAGATACTTACAACTCTTGTAGCTAGATGAAGAATTCTCTGAAGCTCTCTTTTTCGATACTGAGCGACGAATGGATTTGCGAACAGCTTCTTGAGTCATACTTTCACGCTTCTTGGCTAGGGAGAACTGGTTAGCTAAAGAAGGGCGGGAGCCGATTGACTTACGTCCCACAATGCTGCGACGCACTGAGCGCCGGTCTGACCTGGAGCCTGTGGGTGTCGTACTGTGATTTGACAATTCCAATGCCAGTGCCTTAGCTGCTTCTGCAACATAGCGGGGTGTTTCACTTGTCAAATCTATCATCTCGTTAGCGGCAATCTTAGGTGTAGAGCTGTCTGCAATTTTTAACTTGGCTGCGGTGCGGCCATTTTTTTCCGGGGTGACAGGATCAAGGGGTTGTGTGGTAGTCACTGATGGAGCAATCTCTGGCACAGTTGGGACAATAGTTTTTGGATTCTCATTTTTCTCCACTGAGCCTAATGCAACCACCTTTTCGTGGTGCAGTTCTGCACTACGGCGTTCTTCTGCACTTATCTTCACCTGCAAGATGCAGTCATTGGGAATATTAGGAAGATCTTGCAGTGGATTTTCCGATACTGGCATGCATGCTGTGCTGGCTTGTTTACGTGCCCGAGTCATTCTTTTGGGCTGTTCAGCATCCTCCTGAATAGATTCATTAAGTGGTTTGATAACTAGTTTGGTGGAGAGCCTGCGCACAGATGAGCTCCAGCTGGCACTGCTTCGTCTCTTGGATATCCTGCAGAAAAGCAATCATAGCTTTGAGCTGTGCATATGATAAAGACATTATCCCACCCAAAAAGTCTCAAAAACTTTGTGGTGGAGGCTTCTATATTCTGCATAAAAGCATGGGACAGAGCATCACTACAATGGAGCCTCATCAGAACACCTTGCGAAACACTTGCAAGTATATTTAGTAGCCCATACCTACTTTTCTGTGCTATGCAACTAAAGACTCACTAACACCTCCACCAAAGTATGCGGTAGCTCCCAGACTTGGCTCTGCTACAAACACAAAGGAATGGATCCCGAATGCTTGCATGTTTAAAGGTTTAGTTAACTGAGCAAGAGGCATTAATGTACAGGCATCCAAATCAACATTGATGAGTTTTGCACGTTAGAGCTGCAGCTAACGATTATTTTCAAAATCGATTAGTTAGCCGATTATTAAGTTCGATTAATCGGTTAATCGGATAAATCATGGATGTGGATGGGCAGGAAATGTGAGGCGGGGAGGAGGTGCGGCGTGTGGAGCGTGGATGCGAGCGGGTCTGGCAGTGGCGAGCGTGAGGTGGGGAGAAGGTGCAGCGCACAGCGTGTGGAGCTGTAAACAGGGCCAGCTGATCGGAAGCCGATTAATCGATTATTGGAAAAGTTGACAACTTTTTCAATAATCGATTATAATCGATTATGTCGATTAGTTGTTGCAGCCCTATTGCACGTAAATGCTTAGTCAATCCCAGGCCCTAATACATAAAGTCTTGACTTCTGTCTGGAGTAGCCCATAAGCTCAGTGCACCTCAGATATAAAATCCCTGCCATTTAATGTTCCAAAATGGGTACTTATTGAAAGCAGAGGCTTCCACATAAATTGGCAAGATGGGGGTTTAGCACCAGGCCATAGGTAGAGTGTGGGCCTGGGATTCAGGGACTTCCCAACCCCCAAATAAAATGTATATAAAAAAAATTGAGTTAAAAAAAAAAAAAAAAAGTGGAATCTTCATAATATTCAAAAGTACTGTTAAATCACTGAAAAAGTTCATTATATGATTATAAAGCACAGCTGTTGTGGCACTGCTAACAAAGAGCCCACAATTAGGCAGAGATGAACAGAAAGATGCATAGGTACAATTTCTGCTGCAATAGTTACCTGCGCCCACTCGGGTCCCTATTTTCATCTGGCACGATCGAGATTCTCTTCTTTCGACGTCTCTTCTGAGACGGTGTCTTTGGCATCAGTTCTGGCTCAGCAGTGAAGTCACTGTTGGCAAAGTAGAGCGCTATAAATATACTGCGCACAGTAAACCCAACTGGAGCAACAAACTGCACTATTCAGTACATTGGAAAAGAAAAAAAGGGGGAGTACAGAACCAACTAACATCTAGGAATGTGCAGTACTATTGTATAAGAAAGAAGCGAGTATTGCATGGCATTTATATCAATGGTTGGATTCCAACCCAAATGAAGACAATTGAGCAGTAAAACATTTGCAGCTTGAGATAGGATACGCTGATAAAAGTGCTGGTCCTCCTGTACTTACTTGCTGAACATCTTCCTGGCTGCCTCCTCTATCTCCATCAGCCATACTATGTGCTTGTTTTCCAGACGCCGCACAAAATCATCTGTTTTGCGGACACATACTTGCAGAATATTGGAAAGGCTTTCTGGCTCATTCATGATGACACCTTTAAAAAAAAAAAAAGTTTAATACAGTTCTTATGTACATTCTGCAAGGTGTTACTTGTACATGAAAGACTGGGGAAGCAAGAAAGACACTTGTACATCTTTGCTTTACATTTATAAAGGGATTTACTGGTGTTCTTACGCTCTATCCTAAGGTTAATTGGAGATATATTGACTTTATTTGTAACAACTTCATAACCTCCATTGCTATGCGTCTTTCTTCTCAGTCTGCATCTGTGGCGTTTTTTGAAAATCCAATATTTTTTTTTGGGAAGAGAAAGTCTGGGGAAGCAATGCCAAGCTTTTCTTTGGTCAAGCCCATTTTTAACTGTCAATCAATTGTACCCTCTTGTATGGAGAATATTAGGGCTGCAACAACTAAATTGGCTAAGTCGATTATTATCTATGATGTAAAACATCAACTTTTTCCCATCATAGATGTTGACTTTCGATTAGTTGCCCTACTGGCAGCTACACACACACACCGCTTCTCCTATCCGCCTGACCCAGCTCTGAGTTCTCACTGACTCGCCGCGGCCTGCCACCATGCATGATTGGCACAGGGAGACAAAACTGGAATCCAGGAGGAGCAGGCGTGGGGGGACGACAGCTGCAGACAGGCCAAAATCTCAGGGAAGAAAGTTGCTTGGAGTGTGTTTAGGCAAGACTGCCTACACTTTCCCCCCACATGGTGCTGTATTAATGTATTGCTGGGATAGTGGGATTTGTATCCCTCTATAGCCGATGGTACATTGCTCTGTAAAATAGCACAATGTACCATCAGCTATAAAGAAATACAATTCCCAGCAATACATTATACACCATGTATAATGTATTGTTGGGATTTGTTGTATTCTGCCTTGTGCTGTATAATGACTACAATCCCAATACAAACTAGCAGTCCATCACTGGAGCCATTTAAAAAAAAATATATATTTCTATCAGATTAATCGAACTTAATAAAATCGGCTAAGTAAACGATTTTGAAAATCATCGTTTTTGGCAGCCCTAGAGATTATACTTCACTACATTTAACTTTTTAATCTTGCATTGATATTTTTGAAGTACTCTGAAAAAAAACAACAGCTTACAAAATGATATACATCAATGAAAAATACTGGTGTCCCTAACAAGTATTCACAATCCCATTATGGCTGCAGTATTCCTGGCATCTGAAGTTGGAGAATGGTTTCTAGTGCCAGGGTTTTGCACTGGCTATTGTATTGTGGAAACAGCCGGCACCTGGGAGATGAGGTGAGCGCCAACTGGCGGGGATCAGGTAATAAGTATTTTACACAGGTACCCTAGACAGTTAACCATTGCAGTGCAGGGAGAGGTTTTTTTCCTCTAAGTTAGGGTTTAAAAGCTCCTCCCTCGTAACAATGTTCTTCACGAACAGAGCTGTACCCCATCTGTCAGATGCAGAGCTGTTGCTGTCACTGCCAGCATTCAGATCCTTTCGGCCAGCATCTTCACTGAACACTGACCAAAAAGATTGATTAGTAAGGTCTGGTGCAGACCTTACTAATCACCATTCGAACACCAGGGAACATGCCTCAGCACCTTCTCCCTGCAGAAACATATGCAGTCGGGGGGCCTCTTTGTAGGTGGACGAAAGAGTGTGTGGCGGGGGGGGGGAGGCGGAGGGTGTTATTAGGCAGCAGGAATTCCTAACATGGCACTTACAAGCAAAAGCGGTCACCCGTTAAAAGTCAGGTGACAACCGCTGCATCTAAATGGTATGTGATATGATTACATGAGGTTGGGAATCGATCACTATCCCTGGACTCAATTGTGCATCCAGGTAAAGCCATTGATTCCCAACCTCATGTGATCATATCACATACCATTATATGCAGCGGCTGTCACCTGGATTATTAACTTGAATGGGTGACAGCTGCCACTTGTAAATGCCACATTAGGGATTCCTGCTGCAGGAAAAACGCAAGTTCCTGACGCAAGGATCCCCAATTGCATCTAAAGATACAGGTGTAAATGGGGCCTTATTGTATGTGTATTTCTGGTCGTGCGTGTTGCGCATTTCTACGCGTATTTCTGTATTATGTGCGTGAATCTGTTGGTCCTCTAAAATTAAAACCTGTAGGAAAAAAACCACATACATACTGACACTGCATACATTCTGATACTACACAAAGAAACAATAACACCCATAACGACATCACTCCCAGAAATCCTGACAATACACACAAAAAAATATATACTGACATTGCATACAAAGAAACCATCACAAACGCATACAGACATCATAAACACACGCAGACATTAATACTGGTACCATGTATAGTTACATTTTATTTTCAAGTATGGAATTTGACAAGCGGACCCAATGGGAGGAAAAAAAATGTGTCCAGTGGCCCACGATGAATTGAGTTTGAGACCCCCCTTGCCTAGATGCTTAAAATGATTTGTTTAGATGCATCGGTCCATTGAAGTAACCAGCGAGATGTCTGCAAATAAACGTGTCTTGGCGAGTAGAAGTTCAAATCAACCCATGGACGCACCTGGGTTCAATTTTTTCTAAACGCAGCTAAACTGACTTCAATGAAAGCATTAGAGATCATTGGAAGCATTAATAAAGCCATTATAAATGCATATAAAAAAACATCCAATGACAACTAGTATGAATGTTGCCTAAATCATACAGAAATACAAAGCACAGATTATGACAATATAATCCTCTTTTCCTTCCTGTTGTGAGCTGGAGACAGAAAAGAGGATACTTGGCAGAGCACAGAACACATTTTCAGTTCCAGGAAGCTACTTGTCCCAGCACATCCTTCCACGATTAGCAATCAGTCCCAGATTCATTAGGCAATTGTATGCTACCAAGCTCTGCTAAAGCTCTAGGGCTGGACAAACCCAGGGAGCAGGTAGCCAAGGAGTCTAGCTTTGTTGTCATCAATGGAGCTGGCTCTTGAATTCCATACCAGTTTGTCCACCCCTGAGCTAGGTAACAAATGTTTATATAACACAGCCTCACACAGCCCTGGAAAAACAAATAGGTTACTGTGTTAATTGTTCTATATTGCTTACAAATATCAAAAAGATTTGTGTACAAAAAAAATCAAGAGCTAGTCCCCTTTAATACTAGGTTGTACCCAGATCAAGGCTGTAAAATGGAACATGGCCACATTCCTCAGCCCCCCACAACCTGAATTTTGGGGCGCTTCTCCCTGCAAGCTCCTGTATACAGTATTTTTGAATTCTGCACAGTCCCATAATTCATTCACAGATCCAGTCACAGGTTCTGTGAAGGAAAACACTACCAGTCATGTCTGCAACTGTAGCAGAGGGACTCATACCCAGATAGCCAGCAATTGAGCTGCAAGTTTGAAAATGACTTGCTAAACTATTGCTAGACTTGCCAAGCTTCACAATGTTGTTGTACAATTACAGCAAGTCTGCATTGCAAGTCTCCAGATCAATGCGCTTTCCAAAAGTGCTGCACACTTGCAGAGCTCTTGCTGTAGACTTGCCAAGCAAATTTGCTACAAATTCAAAAAGTGTCAACTAGAAATTGTGCTGCGAGTGTTCTGCAAGTCTACATCTTGCCAGGAATGTGTGCAGCAAGTTAAAGAGAATTACAATTTAACCCTGACACAAGTTTGTGGCAAGTTATCCTTGCTATCTGGGTAGATGGCATCGGAGCACAGTGATGTCCTCTGTAGTACACCAATTACTTCCCCCAGCTCCATACCTCCGTATGGACAGGGATTAGAGGAACAGTCTGCAAAAAGCCTGGACACTGTACCCACAATCCCCTAATTGCAGCAGGGGTGGGCAAAATCTGGCCCCTAGCTGTTGTGGAACTACAAATCCCATGAGGCATTGCAAGATTCTGCAGCCACAGGCATGACTCTCAGAGACAGATGCATCATGAGATTTGTAGTTCCACCACAGCTGGAGGGTCACAGTGTGCTCACCCTTGCTTTGCAAAAATAAATAAATTTAAATGCACATTTTCTTTTCTGCAACACAGGCGTACTTATTTGATTAAACAGTGGAATATTCCTTTAAATGTGTTCACCACAAAAAGCATCATGGACAACATTATTTCAGACAATCCTGGGACAGCCAATATATGTTTCTAACACATAGATCACCTTGTTACTTTTTCTATGGTGCTCACAGATATTGGAAAGATCCGCAATAGTCAAATGTCACATGACCACATCGCGATTTGCCATCTCAGAGATGTATTTGTTTAGTAAATGGCATGAAAACACTAACAGATAATAAGCGCGATGCAATAACAGGGCAGAAAAATCTGCAAACCCCGAGCCTGTCCCTGGAAATCAGTCAGCTGACAACATACCCGCGGATGGGCCAAGCCGGCTTGGACAGTGGGCAATAATGACACAGGGGCGGCCATGCTGAGCGCAGGCCGGATTAAAGCCACCCTAACAAGCCATTTCTCGGCTACAGCGTGACTAACCCTTCTACCAGACGTAAAGGGGTTAATGGCGGTGAGCGCTTACCTCTCCCGGGCCCGGTCTCCCTAGTCTCTCTGTCCCCGTTGTTATTATTATACGCTTCTGGCTCCCCGTCACTGGAGCTGCTTCCTCTCCCGCTCAAACCGTTCAAATAGTTCAAATCCTAACGGCTGCAGCCAGACAGCGCCGACGTCAGAGGGCGGAGCTCGGCACCATAGAGCCAAAGAGCGTAGGGATAGAAGAGCCCGCACTCCCACCGGCGCTGGAGGACTCGCGAGGCACAACAAAGGAAAAGGAACGTCAAACGGGCGGTGTTCTATCGAAAGCTCCAACTCATTGACATTTCCAACTACCCAGCGGCACCGTGCCTTCATTGGCTTAGCTCGTTGGGTTGCATAACATGTAGAACGTATTCTAACGTTAAATTCTCACACAAGACTCAACATGTGAATGGGATTCCTAAAGACGATGTCGCTATTTTCAAATCTGCATTTTCAGTTAAAGGCACAGTCCACCTATAAACAAAAGCCGAATTCTACCATAACCACTTGCTGACTGGGGTGTTTACACCCGCTTCCTGTCCAGGCCATTTTTCAGTATTCAGCGCTGCGGTACTTTGACTGACATTTATTCCGTCATGCAACGCTGTACTGAAATTAATTATATACCATTTTTTTGGGGACAGATAGAGCTTTCTTTTAGTGGTATTTAATCACTGCTGGGTTTTTATTTTTTACCATAGTAAGGAAAAATTACCAAACATTTTGAAAAACAAAACTTTCCCCTCTATTAAATTATTAAACATTTATTATTACCCAATTTTTTGGTGAGACATAAAAGACGGGGTCACGTCGGGTAAATAATGTCAAGCCTTAAAAAATTACAATATCCCAAATTGGCCATAGGTGACGCTTTAGAAGCTTTTTATCAGTTTAGTGTTATCAGTGATTAACAGCCCTAAAATTATTACTCTCACTCCAACGTTCGCGATGATAGGTAACGTGCCGCAATTGTCGTTTCCCCCCGTTGGCGCACCCGACGTGTAATTACGTTTATATGTGCGTATACATGGGGGTGGGCAACGTAAACATTTTTTCTTTTAATTTCATATGTGACTTATTTTTTTTTTACACGTAATGTTATTGCTATCACATAGGGGGCTAACAATCCCCCTATGTGATAGCACAGGCACACCGACAGGTTCTCTTTATGGGGACATTAGGGGTCTCTAAGACCCCTAATGTCACTTGGGGACCCCCAAAGGGATCTGCTACACCAGCCTCTTCTCTGGCTATAGCAGCCAGAAGAATGACAGGTGAATGCGGAAGTGATATATTACACATCACTTCCGCATTCAGACGTTGGAGAGGGGATCAGCAAGGAGGAAGATGCTGATCTCCCTCCCATCTTGCTCCTGACACCCACCCAAGCCAGGCCCGCAGAGGGGAGAGCAGAGCCTGGGAGCAGGGGGGGGGGGGGGGGGGCGCACAGTGCAGGGCAGCACATACAAGCGAACGGACGGCTAGGGGGCACGCACAAGCAGAAAAAAAGCTGTATATTTACAGCGCCCCGCTGATAGGAGCTTGCCGTCCATCCGTTTTTTACAATGGGCTGACGGCAAATGGTTAACACCATGTTTCATGTGACCGCATAATTCTCAATGGAACACAAGTGCGCTGACGTCACCACATTTGCAGTGTCTTTTTTTACTTTTTCCACTTTCATACAATGTGCATTTATTGCGTGTGTGCACTAAAGCCTGCACAGCATTGCAACCGCAAACAGTATGTGGCAGGGCAATGCACAGGCTTCTGCATTATTTACCCCCAACCCCTGGGCTAAAAAACAATGGACTAACAGGGTGGTAATGTCACTGTCCTGCTGCCAGCCCAATCTGTAATTAACTGTGCTGTGGAGGCAAATGGGATTTGTAGTCTACCCATTCACAGATCCCGGTGAATGGATGACGCGGCTGTGTGGGTTTTGCTCAGGCCTAAACACTCTGTCCCTGTCACTCAACTATGCTCTTAAGCTGTCATTCTGCCATAGAGTCCATTAATGGAGACTGCAAATGGCCTTTTCCACACACGGTCAGACAACCCACCCTGAGAAATGTCATGCAGCTATCTGTATGCATGTAGGATGGGAGCAGGAGGTCAGCACCACTTAGCAGTCAACAAACGATGAAAGGAAGTGAAACCCAATAATTCATTAAAAGAGATTCACACAACTTTCATCCAAGATTCATTTAGAAAATGGTGGTTTGGTGAAAATTGTGGGAATCTTTGGTGAAAACATTGATCGGTAAACATCTATGGGGCTTCGGCCGCCTCTGTCCTTCGGTTCAGTCGAACTGAAGTGCTGCTGTACAGTCTATTCGCAATACCCCGTACAGCAGCTGAGCTGAAGGCATATGCTTCGGCTCGACTGAGCCAAAGTGACAGTCGAAGCCGGGAGAACGGGCTGCCGAAGGGCCTGCCGTTCTCCACGCAAATACCAGCTGGGCGGAGCCAGCCGTGATGTCATGGCTGGCTCCGCCCAGTTGTAATGGCAGATCAGCATCCCCAAATGACCTGGGGACGCTGATCTGTCATTAAACAATAACAACTGGGCGGAGCCTGCTGTAACGTCACGGCCAGCTCCGCCTAGTTGTTATTCATTGGCCGGGACCTGCTAGTAGACTCTGGCAGGTGCCGACCAATTGGAAACAGTTGGGCGGAGCTAACTGTCACAGCTAGCTCCACCCAATTGTTTTTCTTTTGTCGGCATCCGTCAGATGCGGGAGTCCGTCGCATGAGGTCGGGCCATCGTGCGGTGGCGTTTAAAATATTTTTATTTATTTTGTAATTTCCTATTATTTTACATTTTTTAAATATTTTTCAACTTTTTTGTTTTTTTTTTCATTCTTTTTACTTGTTTTCTATTCTGCTCGGTACCTCGGAGGTTCCGGGCAGAATAACCGAGCTGAATGCCGCTCAGCAGCATTCGGCTATTCACTCACTGCTCTTCGGCCCCCATGAGAATAGGGGCGAACGGCAGCGAGTGAGCTGCCGGAGCTTTGGCTCAGCCGATCCAGATGTTGGATCAGCTGAGTTGAAGTCCATGTGCACTTTGGCTCAGCCAAACATACTCTGAAATTAGCCGTACAAGACTGAAGTGAATAGCTGAACAGCGTTCAGCTCACTTCACTTCAGCTGGGCTATTCACTCGGCTGCCTTCGGCAGCTTTGTGTATAACCCCCCTAATGTCATCCAGTTAGCATTACCGGGTTCTGTAACATGGTTTGCTGCTGCAATGGTCCTAGATACCAGGACCGTCCCTGGTGTTAAAGATCTATCTCTGAAAATTTTAGAATGGCTGAGTTCAATAATACATTTGATTTCATTATTGACCAATTCAAATCTCTTATTTATTGGACATCTTATTTCTTTTCACAAGGCCATCTGAATTATTTCATACCGGATTTATGTAAATTTGCCCTTCCATTTGCAGTTGGCATGCAGTATACCACTACTGAAAGAAATGCAATAAAGCATTCAGAGGAGAAGCTGCAACCCACATTGTAATAAATGGGCCAAAAGTGGCATGGTTAAATAAAAATAGGCCTACTCACTGTATGCATGCCACACTCCATGTGCACACATTATATGCTTTCATTATTGACGCACAGTAAATGTTCCAAACACACACATAAACCTCAGCACAAAGGATCGTTTTCAAAAATTGAACTCTTCCGTTACATATGTTTTTTTGCACACAAAATATAGACAAAGAGCTAACACTCCATCTGAGTCTACCTTAAGGCTGGGTTCACACCTAGGCGGATTGAACATGCACGGTTTTTTCGCGTTTTTTTTACCGCGATTCGCGGTAAAAAACCGCGCGGAAAACGCGCGTTTCCGAGGGATACTTGGCTGTATCCCAATGGAACCGCCCGACCAAAACGCCCCAAAGAAGTACATGTACTTCTTTGGGCGTAGGGCGGTTTCCCGCACGTTCGTACTCGCGGAAAACTGCCCAGATGGGAACTATGCACATTGAAAATAATGGCATTTCCCTGTTTGAGCGTTTTTCCGCGAGTACGAAAGCGCGGAAAAACGCCTAGGTGTGAACCCAGCCTAAAGAAGAACTTCATTAAAATAGTCAGGGACTCATTAGCAACCAGCAACTGTTAAGACATTGAACTCTTTGGTCAGGATTGTGTAATGACTAATAGAGCGTGAATAAGTCAGGATGTATGTGAACAACATACAGTGCAGGGGTCAGGATTGCGTAACACACAGAGTATAGGGGTCAGGATTGTGTAACACACAGAGTGCATTGATCAGGGTAAGCCCTAATCCTATCTACATGCATGCACTCTAGTGATGGCTGCATGGCATTCCTTAAGGTGGTTTTCCAGATACTGCAGTTGCGGCAGTGGGCCATACCTGCATCATGTGTGTTGAAAGAGCCACCAGAAGCCCATATGACAAGACGACAACGCATGAGCTCTATTGGGAGACAGGGAAAGAGAGTTGTCACCTTTTAATGGGAAAGTCTTGCATGGCATGACTGCTAGGTATTATTTGAAGGAAGCTGCAGATCCAAAGATTAATAAAAATGACTATAGATATTACAATTACATGTTAATACTTATCTTATATTTTAGTACTGGTTTATATAAACTTTATCTCCCTACACAGAAGAGGTATTGCAAATGATGCTCAGAATTGTTGAATCACCTGCTAATATTAGGTCAGAACTATCCCTTGGTCAACAGGCACTGAAAATGTAAATTCCGCATTACTACTGAAGACCAATAGATGGTGATATGCAGCTTCAAGAAGCATTTGGAAGACGCAAGACGTCTATCATTGCCACTGCATGTTAGAATATGAACTTTACACGTCTGCTGTTCTCTCTCTGAGGTTTGCACAACGTTACTAGGTGCTTACATACATCTGTGTATTGCCAGCAGGCCCGGTTCACGTTGAGCATTTTGTAGCGATTCTTCTGCCCCAAAAACGCTCAAAAAATCTGCCCCACAAAAAACCCCATTCGTTTCTATGGCCCTGTTCACATCTGAGCCTTTTGTCGCAATAAGCAAAATGCGTGTCGCTGGAAAAAGCACAGAAGCTTTTTTTTTTTTGCCATACTACAGCTCGTTTTGGCCCCATAGACTCAATAGGAAACGCTTGAAATCGCCCGTTTGCTGTGTTTTTGTGCGCTTTATGCGCTTTTTCTCTGACATCAATGAGCTACAATCTGCTCAAAAAACGTGCTTTTTTGCCATTTGCGCATAAAACGCGCATAAAAAAGTGCATCAAAAACACTGTCACCTAGGTGTGAACCAAGCCTTAAAAGAGAACTATGGGGTAACCTTTGTATCCCATAGTTCTCTTAAGGGTCACGGGAGGAAATATTCTAACATCCTCCTGTGACCCAAAGCTCAGTATATAGCGCGCTATTGCTCACTATATACTGAGATCGCCGCAGCCAGGACTGATCCTGACAATGCTGTCGAGATCCACCCATCTGCGTGAGTGACAGCTGGCTCTGCCTATCTAGGCTCTATAGATCGGGAAGTGAGCAAGCTCTCTGCAAGGAGGTGATCGGAAAGTGAGGGAGCGACGGTATGCGTTCGCTCACTTCCCGATCTATAGAGCCGACCTGTGACAGTTTCATTGTCACACGTCGACTCGAACTATGAGGATGAGTGAAAACCCCTCACCTCATAGTTCTCCTTTAAGGATGCATCGTACCTCCTAGTGATTTAGAATATCAGGACTTCTAAATCTTGCCCCAGTAAGTTCAGACTACCTTTATCCAATGCATAAATGAAAATTTAAAGCAAACCTGCCAGACCCTGCCCATTTTTAATTTAAAATTAATATTTCAGTTCCCCATGAATGCCCCATGTAGTGATGCCCTCACTGTCTACGCCATCAGCAAATTCAAACATGCTCACTCTTCCCCAAAAGCATGCAGCCTAACTAGCACTGTTACAGATATGTGACCTTTTTCTCAAAAGGCATTAGCTAAGCCTTCATATACCACCCGCCTTGGTCACTAATTTATGCCAGAAATCGGCAACACATGACCATCACAGGAATGACTGTCCCCCCGTAGAGGGAAAATGCAAATCAGTATTTTGGTCGCCATAGAAAATCATTGGGATTGCCAGTTCAGAGTAGGGAATGTAAAAACAGGCAAAACACAGGTTCACTTTCAAGGTTAGGTTTACGTTTCTGACCTTGTTTAATGTTACTTCCGTGGTCAGATCGCAGACCCCCTCTCCCACCACCCACTTACCCGAATCACAGGGTTCAACTCCCCGCAGGCTGCTGGTGGTGTTTGAAATCAGCGCAGTTGTGTGTGGCTCCACTCACACAGCCATGTCACCCATTCAGGGCCCATTCACACCATGTCCAGATCTGATGTGGTACGTTACATTTTTCTTCAGCACCAAAAATGCATCCCAATGCATTTGTATGTGATTTTGGGGCTCTGTTCACACCAGTCCAGTCCGTTCCAGTGCAGGAAAACAAAATATACTGCATGTCACATTTTTCCTGCACTGGAACGCCCCGGAACGCGTCACAGAAGCTATGACATGGAGCAGAAAGAAATTAATTTGCATAATTACATTACACACCCCCAAAAAAAAAAACCCCGCACTGGAATGTGGCACAAACGCATTGTGGTTGCAGAAATGCGTGCAGATCTGCTCCGGACCTGGTGTGACAGGGCCCTCACAACAGAATCTGTGAATGGAGAAATTACAAGTCCTATAAGTCACCGTGGCAATGGATTACAAGTGCGGTGAGGCAGTCCACTGACACTGTTCACAGTTGCAATGGTTCACCGGCTTCTATGCAAAAAAATAATAATTACACATAAACTGTGTATTTATTATTTTTCTGCAAAAGGTGGAATTATTCTTTGCGCCATAAACTGGACGTAGGCGTAGTCGTTAAAGCCTATAATAGCTGAAATACAAAACTTTCCAGGCTGGCTGCTATGGAAACTGAAATATGACCTTCCCAGTAGATGTTCCTCGCAATGCTAGCTCTGCTTTGGTTAGTCGAAGGAGGAAAATCATCAGTACAATAATAAATTAGTAGAGATCTCTTAAATTAGGGAAGTGCTGTTTCCTCAGACTTACAAAACAAATGATTAACTCATTGTGGATGTTACGGAGTTCACATTATACCGGTCACGGCTCATCTGTCCAGCGCCCAGACCACAGACTTATTTACGGAGGGAAGAGGCTGGTGGAAATCCCACTGTTTTAGAAATCTAAGGTTGCTCAAACAAGTGCGTCATCTGTCTTTGCTAGCTCACATCACCTCCACAGACACTTACAACACAACACAAGCAATCCATTCGCTGCTATGTGGAAAGAAAGTTCCCAGATTTGTGAAAGTTAAAGTGTATTTCCACTTTAGCAGTCAAATTTGATTTATATGTTTGCTATGTGTTCCTATTCATACAGCATACCAAAAAATATGTTTTAATAAAATATTTCTTACCTTTTTTGAATGTTTTGTTGGAGCAAGCAGGATGTCTGAATCCACGTTTTTTTTCCATTCAAGATGTCATTTTATCAGTTTAAGCAGAAAAATGATCACTTGTATACAGGTACAAGTGAAGATATTATTCAAAATTACTTTTCGTTGTTGTGTGTTTTCAGTAGAAATGGACACTTAGCACACAGGATAAAACCAGCTAACATACACTATATTGCCAAAAGTATTGGTACGCCTGCCTTTACACGCACATGAAGTTTAATGGTATCCCAGTCTTGGTCCACAGGGTTCAATATTGATGTGGCCCACCCTTTGCCGCTTTAACAGATTCATCTCTTCTGGGAAGGTGTCCACAAGGTTTAGGAGTGTGTCTATGGGAATGTTTGACCATTCTTCCAGAAGCACATTTGTGAGGTCAAGTACTGATGTTGGACGAGAAGGCCTAGCTCGCAGTCTCCGCTCTAATTCATCCCAAAGGTGTTCTATCGGGTTGAGCTCATGACTCTGTGCAGGCCAGTCAAGTTCTTCCACCGCAAACTCGCTCATCCATGTCTTTATGGACCTTGTTTTGTTCACTGGTGTGCAGTCATATTGGAACAGGAAGGGGCCATCCCCATCTGTTCCCACAAAGTTGGGAGCATGAAATTGTCCAAAATGTCTTGGTATGCTGATGCCATAAGAGTTCCCTTCACTAGAACTAAGGGGCCAAGCCCAACCCCTGAAAAACAAACCCACACCATAATCCCCCCTCCACCAAACTTTACACTTGGCACAATGCAGTCATGCAAGTACCGTTCTCCTGGCAACCGCCAAGCCCAGACACGTCCATTGGATTGCCGGGCAGAGAAGCGTGATTCGTCACCCCAGAGAGCACGTCTCCACTTTTCTAGACTCCAGTGGCAGCGTGCTTTACACCACTGCATCCAACGCTTTGCATTGCACTTGGTAATGTAAGGCTTGGAAGCAGCTGCCCGGCCATGGAAACCCAGTCCATAAAGCTCTCTACCTACTGTTCTACTGTTGTTGTGCCAATCTGAAGGCCACACAAAGTTTGGAGGTCTGTAGCTTCTACTTCTACGCACTGTGCGCTTCAGCATGCGCTGACCCTGGTCTGACATTTTACGTGGCATACCACTTCATGGCTAAGTTTCTCTTGCTCCTAGTTGCTTCCATTTTACTATAATACCACTAGCAGTTGACCGTGGAATATTTAGTTGCAAGGAAATTTCACGGAAAACCTGAATTCAATGATTTGGAGGACGTATATATAGGGCTGAGACGTGTCAGGAAGCAAGGGATTGTCTGGATTCTGCTTGGGAACTGGGAGGTTTAAAGGGGATTCTGGAGGAAAGATATGATCCCCAGGCCTAGATCCAGGCTTTAGCAGTGGCCAGCACCCGATGATTGCACAGGTGTGCACAGCCGTTAAGGAAAGGGTGATGGCTAGGGGAATGAGCTCCTGCTGGAAAAGGGGAACAGACCGTGTTCAGGTGTCAGGAGAACAGAAGTCAGAGAGGAGTCAAGCGTTGAGTGTGCTGGAGGCACACTAAGACAGCCAGGGAGGCTGGGAGAGAACTGGTGAGGCTAGGAGAGCCGTGAACCTGAGGGGCCACCAGTACAAGTGTGGACAGCACTTCAAAGAGGACCAGTGGGTCAGAAGTGCCAATGTTTAAAGTGGAGGCCAGGAGGCTATTGTTGTGTTGCTTTAAAGCCTTTCATGAATGGATATATAAGATGGATATATGAACTTTGTGTTGAATAAAAGTGGGCTACCGAGCCCTTAAACCGAAGATATTGCGAGTAGACTGCATTCTTAAGTGCTCACCATCATGAGATTGCAGTCCATCACGGGAGTCCATAGAAGCGCCCATTAACCATGTTGCTCATAAGCAATCTGTTTTAAAAAATAGAGACCAAAAAAATTATTTCCATTTTGAGGAGGAGAGTAGAGCCTTGGAAAGAGGGTGGCTGTGGAAGTAGTAAGTTTGGATGTTGCTTTAGTATATGACATAGTTCCTCGCAGATTTCCAGGAAAATTAAAGCCCAACTTCAGTCCCATTTTTCACTTACCTTACGTCACGGTCACGTGATCATCCAGCGCTGGGTCATTCTCTTCTCTGTTCTTCCTTCTTCCTGGGGTCCATGTCACTGTAGGGTTCTGGCTTAGCACGCCCACTGGTGGAAACAGCATCATAAAGGGACCTGGATGGGGGTTCTCCGGTAAGTATAATTTGCCTCACCCGGTAAGAAAAACAAAACACTTTGTGGGATATGTTAGCAGAGGGGTGGCAAGGAGCTTTATATTCTGCTGTTTGGAATATATAATATGGAAATAAAATTAAAACTAACTTAAAGATTACATACAGAGGATTTTCAGTAATCATTTATACTGTGAATAGTCAAGGGCTGAAAATAAGATGGTTAGGCTTGGAGAACATTACTAATTCTTAACTGGGGTTCCATGGAGCCCTAGGGTTCCACAAGAGGTCCCCAGCGATTCCAACACAGGGCTACTATTGCAGCAGATTTGCTCAGTGGTTTCTTCAGTGTTTCCCCAGCAGCTACCACTGATTGACTGAGTACTGCTGGGTAGATTAATAATAACTGAGGTTCCATGGAGCCCTAGGGTTCCACAAGAGGTCACCAGAGATTCCAACACAGGGCTACAATTGCAGCAGATTTGCTCAGTGGTTTCTTCAGTGTTTCCCCAGCAGCTACCACTGATTGAGTACTGCTGGGTAGGTTGATATCTACCCAGATTGATAGATAGGCTCAGCTTGCCTGTATAGATCTAACACTGCTGAAAATGTTGACGCTTTAGCACAACTTTAACCAAACATAGCCATATTATGATAATTAATGCTCTCCTACATGGAAAAATAAAGATAATACATTATCATAGAGCCCTGTTATATGTATATTATATTAATGGATAATATTTGGAGTAATGTTTAAAGTGCTACTCCACTGGCAAAAAAAAAACTGTACTGGCAAAGTAGCCCCCATCAGTGGCGCAACCAGAGTTCTGGGCGCCCGGGGCAGCA